>NW_025541370.1:188609-220762 GCF_017591435.1 Portunus trituberculatus
CCCTGTAAAACTACAACTAGGTAAATAAACAAACACATAAAACACACACACACACACACCTGTTGTATAGTATTTGCAGTGTCCTGGGCGAGTAGTGTAGACTCGTTTTTCATGAAATCAAGTGTTAGAGAATCATGAGTAAAGAAGAGATTCCATCTAAATGCAGGTATGAGACTACGGAAAGAATGAAAGAAGATGATGACTATGTTGATGAGGGAGTAAGCGCATTCGAAGGTTTTGATACAGAAAATACTTCACTATTCAAACAAATAGTGTGTAAACATGCGTTTTGTCTACATTTCTGTGTTTTGGTGTAAAAAAGGATGACAACTGTTAAAATAACATGTTTTTGTTACTTTTACTCTAATATCTCTATATTTGCTAGTTTTCGCACTAAAACACAAAAATGCACACAAAACGCATCATTATACACTATTTGTTTAAGGAAGTGAAATATTTCAAAAATGGGTTATTATGATTTCCTGCATTTTATGCACTAAAACACAGAAACGCAGGCAAAATGCATGATAATACACTATTTGTTTAAGGAAATGAATTATGTCAACAATGGGTTATTTTGGTATTTTCCAGCATTTTATGCACCAAAACTCAGAGAAGCAGGCAAAACACTATATTTGCTAAAATGTCTTATTTATGTGTGTTTCAGATGTTTTATGAAAAAAAAAAAAAAAAAAAAAAAATTGAAAATTTTGTATATTCAAGTAATTTTTCATGTTTATGCCTCAGAATGACAGAATGATAAAATTGATGAAAATAAGGCAATATAGAGAAACCAAAGAAAGAGAAACAAAAAAGTCTTATTTTAGTAGTTTCCAGATTTTTTTTGCACCAAAACACAGAAAAACAGGCAAAACACATGAATAACACTATTTGCTTAAAGAACTGATATATGTAAAACATGGGTTATTTTTGTGTTTTCCAATATTTTATGCACGAAAACTTAGAAATGCTGGCAAAACACTATATTTGTATGTCTTATATACGCGTTTTAAGGTGTTTCATGTAAAAAAAAAAAGGTTTTTCATAAAACACCTTAAAAACACAAAAATAAGACGTTTTAACAAATATAGTTTTTGCCTGCATTTCTGAGTTTTTGGTGTATAAAATGCCGGAATACACCAATATAACTCATTTTTAACATATTTCTGTTCCTAAAACAAATATTGTGTAAGGATTCGTTTTTGCCTGCATATACCTCAGAACGATAAAATTGATGAAAATAAGGCAATATAGAGAAACCAAAGTAAATATAACAATAACGTGTTATTTTAGTAGTTTCAGCATTTTTT
Organism: Portunus trituberculatus; assembly: GCF_017591435.1. Lineage (NCBI taxonomy): Eukaryota > Metazoa > Arthropoda > Malacostraca > Decapoda > Portunidae > Portunus > Portunus trituberculatus. The sequence continues at coordinate 189,920 of NW_025541370.1, forward strand.
GCACTAAAACACAGAAACATAGGCAAAACGCATGATAAAATACTTTGTTTAGGGAACTGAATTATGGCAACAATAGGTTATATTATTGTTTTCCAGCATTTTATGCACCAAATCTCAAAAATGCAGGCAAAACACTATATTTGTTAAAATATTTTATATATGTGTTTTTAAGATGTTTTATGTAAAAAAAAAAAAAAGAACTATTGAAAGTTTTGTATATTCAAGTCATTTTACATTTCTATACTTCAAAACGATAAAATTCATGAAAAGCCAATATAGAGACAACCAAAGAAAAATTAAGAAAAACTTGTTAGTTTAGTAGTTTTCAGCTTTTTTTTCACCAAAACATAGAAAAGCAGGCAAAACACATGAATAACACTATTAGCTTAAAGAACTGATATATGTCAAACATGGGTTATTTTGGTGTTTTCAAACATTTTATGCACCAAAACTCAGAAATGCTGGCAAAACATTATATTTGTTAGAATGTCCTATTTATGTGTTTTTAAGGTGTTTTATGAAAAAGATAAAATAAATTTTTTTTTCATAAAACACCTTAAAAACACATAAATAAGATATTTTAACAAGTATAGTGTTTTTCCTGCATTTCTGAGTTTTTGGTGTATAAAATGCTGGAATACACCAATATAACCCATTTTTTACATATTTCTGTTCCTTAAACAAATATTGTGTAATCATTCGTTTTTGCCTGCATTTCTGTGTTTTGGTGGAAAAAAATTTGAAAACTAATAAAATAATATGTTTTTCTTACTTTTACTTTCGTTTCTCTATATTGGCTTGATTTCATCAATTTCATCATTTTGAGACATAACAATGTAAAATGAATTCAATATACAAAATTTCCAATCGATTTTTTTTTTTTTTCATAAAACATCTTAATAGCACATAAATAAGAAGTTTAAAGGAATATAGTCTTTGTGTGCATTTCTTAGTTTTAATGAATAAAATACTGGAAAACACCTTAATAACTCATTTTTGACATATTTCAGTTCCTAAAACAAATATTGTGCAATCACGTGTTTTGTCTGCATTTTTGTGCTTTGGTGCAAAAAAAGCTGAAAACTATTAAAATAACTTGTTTTGGTTACTTTTACTTGCATTTCTCTATATTGGCTTGTTTTGCACCAAAACACAAAAATGCAGGTAACACATCATTACACATTATTTGTTTCAGGAACTCAAATATGTCAAAAATGGGTTATTATATTGTTTTCCAGCATTTTATGCACTAAAACTCAAAAAATACACGCAAAACACTATATTTGTTGAAACTTCTTATTTATGTGTTTTCATGGTGTTTTATGAAAAAAGACTATATCGATTGAAAATTATTTATATTCAAGTCATTTTACATTTTTATACTTCAGAACAATAAAATTGATGCAAATAAGGCAATATAGAGAAACCAAAGTAAATATAACAATAATGTGTTATTTTAGTAGTTTCAGCATCTTTTGCACTAAAACACAGAAATGCAGGCAAAACGCATGATAAAACACTATTTGTTTAGGGAACTGAATTATGGCAACATTGGGTTATTTTGGTGTTTTCCAGCATTTTATTCACCAAAACTCAAAAATGCAGGCAAAACCCTATATTTGTTAAAACGTTTTATTTGTGTGTTTTTAAGGTGTTTTATGAAAAAAAAAAAAAAAACTCCATTGAAAGTTTTGTATATTCAAGTCATTTTACATTTCTATACTTTAAATACTGATTTGATGACGAAGAACTAATATATGACTGATACAGGATAACCTAGATGGGCCCTGGTGGCCCTTTGTTATCCTATTATTTATGTTATGTTATGTTATGTTAACCCATTTTTTACATACTTCTGTTCCTTAAACAAATATTGTGTAATCATTAGGTTTTGCCTGCATTTCTGTGTTTTGGTGCAAAACAAGCTGAAAACTAATAGAATAATATGTTTTTCTTATTTTTTCTTTTGTTTCTCTATATTGGCTTGATTTCATGAATTTCATCATTTTGAGACATAACATTGTAAAATGAATTCAATATATAAAATTTTCAATCGAATTTTTTTTTTTTTTCATAAAACATCTTAATAACACATAAATAAGATGTTTAAAGGAATATAGTCTTTGCGTGCATTTCTGAGTTTTGGTGCATAAAATGCTGAAAAAACCTTAATAACTCATTTTTTACATATTTCAGTTCCTTAAACAAATAGTGTGTAATCATGTGTTTTGTCTGCATTTTTGTGTTTTGGTGCAAAAAAGCTGACAACTATTTAAATAAATCGTTTTGGTTACTTTTACTTGCATTTCTCTATATTGGCTTGTTTTCACACCAAAACAAAATGCAGGCAAAACGCATCATTACACATTATTTGTTTAAAGAACTCATATATGTCAAAATGGGTTATTATATTGTTTTCCAGCATTTTATGCACTAAAACTCAGAAATGGAAGCAAAACATTATATTTGTTGAAACTTCTTATTTATGTGTTTTCAAGGTGTTTTATGAAAAAAGACTATATCGATTGAAAATTTTTTATATTTGTCATTTTACACTTTTATACCTCAGAAAGATAAAATTGATGAAAATAAGGCAATATAGAGAAACCACAATAAATATAACATTAACGTGTTATTTTAGTAGTTTCAGCATTTTTTGCACTAAAACACAGAAATGCAGGCAAAACGCATGATGAAACACTATTTGTTTAGGGAACTGAATTATGGCAACAATGGGTTATTTTGGTGTTTTCCAGCATTTTATGCACCAAAACTCAAAAATGCAGGAAAACACTATATTTGTTAAAATGTTTTGTTTTGTTTATGTGTTTTTAAGGTGTTTTATGGAAAAAAAAAAAAACTATCTCGATTGAAAGTTTTGTATATTCAAATCATTTTACATTTCTATACTTCAAAACGATAAAATTCATGAAAAGCCAATATAGACATAACCAAAGAAAAAGTAAGAAAATATTGTTAGTTTAGTAGTTTTCAGCTTTTTTTTCACCAAAACATAGAAAAGCAGGCAAAACGCATAACACTATTTGCTTAAAGAACTAATATATGTCAAACATGGGTTCTTTTGGTGTTTTCAAACATTTTATGCACCAAAACTCAGAAATGCTGGCAAAACACTATATTTGTTAAAATGTCTTATTTATGTGTTTTTAAGGTGTTTTATGCAAAAAATAAAATAAATTTTTTTTTTCATAAAACATCTTAAGAAACACATAAATAAGATATTTTAACAAGTATAGTGTTTTGCCTGCATTTCAAGTTTTGGTGTATAAAATGCTGATACACCTATATAACCCATTTTGACATATTTCTGTTCCTTAAACAAATATTGTGTAATCTTTAGTTTTTGCCTGCATTTCTGTGTTTTGGTGCAAAAAAAGCTGAAAACTAATAGAATAATATGTTTTTCTTATTTTTTCTTTTGTTTCTCTATATTGGCTTGATTTCATGAATTTCATCATTTTGAGACATAACATTGTAAAATAAATTCAATATATAAAATTTCTAATTTTTTTTTTTTTTCATAAAACATCTTAATAACACATATATAAGATGTTTAAAGGAATATAGTCTTTGCGTGCATTTCTGAGTTTTGGTACATAAAATGCTGGAAAACACCTTAATAACTCATTTTTACATATTTCAGTTCCTTAAACAAATAGTGTGTAATCATGTGTTTTGTCTGCATTTTGTGTTTTGGTGCAAAAAGCTGACAACTATTTAAATAAATCGTTTTGGTTACTTTTACTTGCATTTCTCTATATTGGCTTGTTTTCACACCAAAACAAAAATGCAGGCAAAACGCATCATTACACATTATTTGTTTAAAGAACTCATATATGTCAAAAATGGGTTATTATATTGTTTTCCAGCATTTTATGCACTAAAACTCAGAAATGGAAGCAAAACATTATATTTGTTGAAACTTCTTATTTATGTGTTTTCAAGGTGTTTTATGAAAAAAGACTATATCGATTGAAAATTTTTTATATTTGTCATTTTACACTTTTATACCTCAGAAAGATAAAATTGATGAAAATAAGGCAATATAGAGAAACCACAATAAATATAACATTAACGTGTTATTTTAGTAGTTTCAGCATTTTTTGCACTAAAACACAGAAATGCAGGCAAAACGCATGATGAAACACTATTTGTTTAGGGAACTGAATTATGGCAACAATGGGTTATTTTGGTGTTTTCCAGCATTTTATGCACCAAAACTCAAAAATGCAGGGAAAACACTATATTTGTTAAAACGTTTTGTTTTGTTTATGTGTTTTTAAGGTGTTTTATGGAAAAAAAAAAACTATCTCGATTGAAAGTTTTGTATATTCAAATCATTTTACATTTCTATACTTCAAAACGATAAAATTCATGAAAAGACAATATAGACATAACCAAAGAAAAAGTAAGAAAATATTGTTAGTTTAGTAGTTTTCAGCTTTTTTTTCACCAAAACATAGAAAAGCAGGCAAAACGCATAACACTATTTGCTTAAAGAACTAATATATGTCAAACATGGGTTCTTTTGGTGTTTTCAAACATTTTATGCACCAAAACTCAGAAATGCTGGCAAAACACTATATTTGTTAAAATGTCTTATTTATGTGTTTTAAGGTGTTTTATGCAAAAAAAAAATTTTTTTTTTTTCATAAAACATCTTAAAACACATAAATAAGATATTTTAACAAGTATAGTGTTTTGCCTGCATTTCAAGTTTTGGTGTATAAAATGCTGATACACCTATATAACCCATTTTGACATACTTCTGTTCCTTAAACAAATATTGTGTAATCTTTAGTTTTGCCTGCATTTCTGTGTTTTGGTGCAAAAAGCTGAAAACTAATAGAATAATATGTTTTTCTTATTTTTCTTTTGTTTCTCTATATTGGCTTGATTTCATGAATTTCATCATTTTGAGACATAACATTGTAAAATGAATTCAATATATAAAATTTCCAATCGAAAGTTTTTTTTTTTTTCATAAAACATCTTAATAACACATAAATAAGATGTTTAAAGGAATATAGTCTTTGCGTGCATTTCTGAGTTTTGGTGCATAAAATGCTGAAAACACCTTAATAACTCATTTTTACATATTTCAGTTCCTTAAACAAATAGTGTGTAATCATGTGTTTTGTCTGCATTTTGTGTTTTGGTGCAAAAAAGCTGACAACTATTTAAATAAATCGTTTTGGTTACTTTTACTTGCATTTCTCTATATTGGCTTGTTTTCACACCAAAACAAAAATGCAGGCAAAACGCATCATTACACATTATTTGTTTAAAGAACTCATATATGTCAAAATGGGTTATTATATTGTTTTCCAGCATTTTATGCACTAAAACTCAGAAATGGAAGCAAAACATTATATTTGTTGAAACTTCTTATTTATGTGTTTTCAAGGTGTTTTATGAAAAAAGACTATATCGATTGAAAATTTTTTATATTTGTCATTTTACACTTTTATACCTCAGAAAGATAAAATTGATGAAAATAAGGCAATATAGAGAAACCACAATAAATATAACATTAACGTGTTATTTTAGTAGTTTCAGCATTTTTTGCACTAAAACACAGAAATGCAGGCAAAACGCATGATGAAACACTATTTGTTTAGGGAACTGAATTATGGCAACAATGGGTTATTTTGGTGTTTTCCAGCATTTTATGCACCAAAACTCAAAAATGCAGGAAAACACTATATTTGTTAAAACGTTTTGTTTTGTTTATGTGTTTTTAAGGTGTTTTATGGAAAAAAAAAAAACTATCTCGATTGAAAGTTTTGTATATTCAAATCATTTTACATTTCTATACTTCAAAACGATAAAATTCATGAAAAGACAATATAGACATAACCAAAGAAAAAGTAAGAAAATATTGTTAGTTTAGTAGTTTTCAGCTTTTTTTCACCAAAACATAGAAAAGCAGGCAAAACGCATAACACTATTTGCTTAAAGAACTAATATATGTCAAACATGGGTTCTTTTGGTGTTTTCAAACATTTTATGCACCAAAACTCAGAAATGCTGGCAAAACACTATATTTGTTAAAATGTCTTATTTATGTGTTTTAAGGTGTTTTATGCAAAAAATAAAATTTTTTTTTCATAAAACATCTTAAAACACATAAATAAGATATTTTAACAAGTATAGTGTTTTGCCTGCATTTCAAGTTTTTGGTGTATAAAATGCTGATACACCTATATAACCCATTTTTGACATATTTCTGTTCCTTAAACAAATATTGTGTAATCTTTAGTTTTTGCCTGCATTTCTGTGTTTTGGTGCAAAAAAGCTGAAAACTAATAGAATAATATGTTTTTCTTATTTTTTCTTTTGTTTCTCTATATTGGCTTGATTTCATGAATTTCATCATTTTGAGACATAACATTGTAAAATGAATTCAATATATAAAATTTCCAATCAATTTTTTTTTTTTTTCATAAAACATCTTAATAACACATAAATAAGATGTTTAAAGGAATATAGTCTTTGCGTGCATTTCTGAGTTTTGGTGCATAAAATGCTGAAAAAACCTTAATAACTCATTTTTTACATATTTCAGTTCCTTAAACAAATAGTGTGTAATCATGTGTTTTGTCTGCATTTTTGTGTTTTGGTGCAAAAAAAGCTGACAACTATTTAAATAAATCGTTTTGGTTACTTTTACTTGCATTTCTCTATATTGGCTTGTTTTCACACCAAAACAAAATGCAGGCAAAACGCATCATTACACATTATTTGTTTAAAGAACTCATATATGTCAAAAATGGGTTATTATATTGTTTTCCAGCATTTTATGCACTAAAACTCAGAAATGGAAGCAAAACATTATATTTGTTGAAACTTCTTATTTATGTGTTTTCAAGGTGTTTTATGAAAAAAGACTATATCGATTGAAAATTTTTTATATTTGTCATTTTACACTTTTATACCTCAGAAAGATAAAATTGATGAAAATAAGGCAATATAGAGAAACCACAATAAATATAACATTAACGTGTTATTTTAGTAGTTTCAGCATTTTTTGCACTAAAACACAGAAATGCAGGCAAAACGCATGATGAAACACTATTTGTTTAGGGAACTGAATTATGGCAACAATGGGTTATTTTGGTGTTTTCCAGCATTTTATGCACCAAAACTCAAAAATGCAGGAAAACACTATATTTGTTAAAACGTTTTGTTTTGTTTATGTGTTTTAAGGTGTTTTATGGAAAAAAAAAAAAACTATCTCGATTGAAAGTTTTGTATATTCAAATCATTTTACATTTCTATACTTCAAAACGATAAAATTCATGAAAAGACAATATAGACATAACCAAAGAAAAGTAAGAAAATATTGTTAGTTTAGTAGTTTTCAGCTTTTTTCACCAAAACATAGAAAAGCAGGCAAAACGCATAACACTATTTGCTTAAAGAACTAATATATGTCAAACATGGGTTCTTTTGGTGTTTTCAAACATTTTATGCACCAAAACTCAGAAATGCTGGCAAAACACTATATTTGTTAAAATGTCTTATTTATGTGTTTTAAGGTGTTTTATGCAAAAAAAAAAATTTTTTTTTTCATAAAACATCTTAAAACACATAAATAAGATATTTTAACAAGTATAGTGTTTTGCCTGCATTTCAAGTTTTGGTGTATAAAATGCTGACACCTATATAACCCATTTTGACATATTCTGTTCCTTAAACAAATATTGTGTAATCTTTAGTTTTGCCTGCATTTCTGTGTTTTGGTGCAAAACAAGCTGAAAACTAATACAATAATATGTTTTTCTTATTTTTTCTTTTGTTTCTCTATATTGGCTTGATTTCATGAATTTCATCATTTTGAGACATAACATTGTAAAATGAATTCAATATATAAAATTTCCAATCGAAAGTTTTTTTTTTTTTCATAAAACATCTTAATAACACATAAATAAGATGTTTAAAGGAATATAGTCTTTGCGTGCATTTCTGAGTTTTGGTGCATAAAATGCTGGAAAACACCTTAATAACTCATTTTTTACATATTTCAGTTCCTTAAACAAATAGTGTGTAATCATGTGTTTTGTCTGCATTTTGTGTTTTGGTGCAAAAAGCTGACAACTATTTAAATAAATCGTTTTGGTTACTTTTACTTGCATTTCTCTATATTGGCTTGTTTTCACACCAAAACAAAAATGCAGGCAAAACGCATCATTACACATTATTTGTTTAAAGAACTCATATATGTCAAAATGGGTTATTATATTGTTTTCCAGCATTTTATGCACTAAAACTCAGAAATGGAAGCAAAACATTATATTTGTTGAAACTTCTTATTTATGTGTTTTCAAGGTGTTTTATGAAAAAAGACTATATCGATTGAAAATTTTTTATATTTGTCATTTTACACTTTTATACCTCAGAAAGATAAAATTGATGAAAATAAGGCAATATAGAGAAACCACAATAAATATAACATTAACGTGTTATTTTAGTAGTTTCAGCATTTTTTGCACTAAAACACAGAAATGCAGGCAAAACGCATGATGAAACACTATTTGTTTAGGGAACTGAATTATGGCAACAATGGGTTATTTTGGTGTTTTCCAGCATTTTATGCACCAAAACTCAAAAATGCAGGAAAACACTATATTTGTTAAAACGTTTTGTTTTGTTTATGTGTTTTAAGGTGTTTTATGGAAAAAAAAAAAACTATCTCGATTGAAAGTTTTGTATATTCAAATCATTTTACATTTCTATACTTCAAAACGATAAAATTCATGAAAAGCCAATATAGACATAACCAAAGAAAAAGTAAGAAAATATTGTTAGTTTAGTAGTTTTCAGCTTTTTTCACCAAAACATAGAAAAGCAGGCAAACGCATAACACTATTTGCTTAAAGAACTAATATATGTCAAACACACTATTTGTTTTAAAGAACTAATATATGTCAAACATGGGTTCTTTTGGTGTTTTCAAACATTTTATGCACCAAAACTCAGAAATATTTGGCAAAAACTATATTTGTTAAAATGTCTTATTTATGTGTTTTAAGTGTTTTATGCAAAAAATAAAATTAAAAAAATGGTATTTTTTTTCATAAAACATCTTAAAACACATAAATAAGATATTTTAACAAGTATAGTGTGGTTTGCCTGCATTTCTACTTTATATGTAGCAAAAACACTAATACGAACCAAGCTCCTCATATCTGTGGACGTTGAAAATTGTATACATAACCTATATTTTCAAAACACTCTTGTTTGAGTCACACGGGTTTTAAGTGTAGTTTGATGGTTCCATTGACAGATTAACATCATATCTATCTTATCAATAGCAAAAACCCTTATGAAAAGGTTTCTCATCTTGGTGGACTTTGAAAATAGTGGTTACATAAACTATACATTAAAAACTCTTGTTTTAGTTACACAGGTTTTAATGGTAGTTTAATAGTTCTATTGACAGATTACAATGATTTCTACTTTATCAATAGCAAAAACACTCATATGAACCAAGCTCCTCATATCTGTGGTCTCTGAAAATTGTGGCAACATAACCTATATTTTAAAAGACTCTTGCTTCAGTCACACCGATCTTTAAGGGTAGTTTGATGGTTCCATTGACAGATTAACATGATTACTACCTTACCAATAGCAAAAACACTCTTACAGATAAATTTTATCATCTCTGTGGACTGTGAAAACAGTGGCCGCGTAACCTATGTTTTCAAAATACTCTTATTTCAGTCACACGGGTTTTTTGGGGTCATTTGATGGTTCTATTGACAGATTAACATGATACCTACTTGATTAGTGGCATAAAACTCTTACGAAAAGATTTCTCATCTCGGTGGACTTTGAAATACAGTGGCTGAATAATATATATTTTAAAAATTCTTGTTTCAGTTACACGGATTTTCAATGGTAGTTTTATAGTTCTATTGACAGATTAACATGATTTCTACTTTATATGTAGCAAAAACACTAATACGAACCAAGCTCCTCATATCTGTGGACGTTGAAAATTGTGGCTACATAACCTATATTTTCAAAACACTCTTGTTTGAGTCACACGGGTTTTAAGTGTAGTTTGATGGTTCCATTGACAGATTAACATCATATCTATCTTATCAATAGCATAAAACCCTTATGAAAAGGTTTCTCATCTTGGTGGACTTTGAAAATAGTGGTTACATAAACTATACATTAAAAACTCTTGTTTTAGTTACACAGGTTTTAATGGTAGTTTAATAGTTCTATTGACAGATTACAATGATTTCTACTTTATCAATAGCAAAAACACTCATATGAACCAAGCTCCTCATATCTGTGGTCTCTGAAAATTGTGGCAACATAACCTATATTTTAAAAGACTCTTGCTTCAGTCACACCGATCTTTAAGGGTAGTTTGATGGTTCCATTGACAGATTAACATGATTACTACCTTACCAATAGCAAAAACACTCTTACAGATAAATTTTATCATCTCTGTGGACTGTGAAAACAGTGGCCGCGTAACCTATGTTTTCAAAATACTCTTATTTCAGTCACACGGGTTTTTTGGGGTCATTTGATGGTTCTATTGACAGATTAACATGATACCTACTTGATTAGTGGCATAAAACTCTTACGAAAAGATTTCTCATCTCGGTGGACTTTGAAATACAGTGGCTGAATAATATATATTTTAAAAATTCTTGTTTCAGTTACACGGATTTTCAATGGTAGTTTTATAGTTCTATTGACAGATTAACATGATTTCTACTTTATATGTAGCAAAAACACTAATACGAACCAAGCTCCTCATATCTGTGGACGTTGAAAATTGTGGCTACATAACCTATATTTTCAAAACACTCTTGTTTGAGTCACACGGGTTTTAAGTGTAGTTTGATGGTTCCATTGACAGATTAACATCATATCTATCTTATCAATAGCATAAAACCCTTATGAAAAGGTTTCTCATCTTGGTGGACTTTGAAAATAGTGGTTACATAAACTATACATTAAAAACTCTTGTTTCAGTTACACAGGTTTTTAATGGTAGTTTAATAGTTCTATTGACAGATTACAATGATTTCTACTTTATCAATAGCAAAAACACTCATATGAACCAAGCTCCTCATATCTGTGGTCTCTGAAAATTGTGGCAACATAACCTATATTTTAAAAGACTCTTGCTTCAGTCACACCGATCTTTAAGGGTAGTTTGATGGTTCCATTGACAGATTAACATGATTACTACCTTACCAATAGCAAAAACACTCTTACAGATAAATTTTATCATCTCTGTGGACTGTGAAAACAGTGGCCGCGTAACCTATGTTTTCAAAATACTCTTATTTCAGTCACACGGGTTTTTTGGGGTCATTTGATGGTTCTATTGACAGATTAACATGATACCTACTTGATTAGTGGCATAAAACTCTTACGAAAAGATTTCTCATCTCGGTGGACTTTGAAATACAGTGGCTGAATAATATATATTTTAAAAATTCTTGTTTCAGTTACACGGATTTTCAATGGTAGTTTTATAGTTCTATTGACAGATTAACATGATTTCTACTTTATATGTAGCAAAACACTAATACGAACCAAGCTCCTCATATCTGTGGACGTTGAAAATTGTGGCTACATAACCTATATTTTCAAAACACTCTTGTTTGAGTCACACGGGTTTTTAAGTGTAGTTTGATGGTTCCATTGACAGATTAACATCATATCTATCTTATCAATAGCATAAAACCCTTATGAAAAGGTTTCTCATCTTGGTGGACTTTGAAAAATAGTGGTTACATAAACTATACATTAAAAACTCTTGTTTCAGTTACACAGGTTTTTAATGGTAGTTTAATAGTTCTATTGACAGATTACAATGATTTCTACTTTATCAATAGCAAAAACACTCATATGAACCAAGCTCCTCATATCTGTGGTCTCTGAAAATTGTGGCAACATAACCTATATTTTAAAAAGACTCTTGCTTCAGTCACACCGATCTTTAAGGGTAGTTTGATGGTTCCATTGACAGATTAACATGATTACTACCTTACCAATAGCAAAATCACTCTTATGGATAAATTTTATCATCTCTGTGGACTGTGAAAACATTGGCCGCGTAACCTATATTTTCAAAATACTCTTATTTCAGTCACACGGGTTTTTTGGGGTCATTTGATGGTTCTATTGACAGATTAACATGATACCTACTTGATTAGTGGCATAAAACTCTTACGAAAAGATTTCTCATCTCGGTGGACTTTGAAATACAGTGGCTGAATAATATATATTTTTAAAAATTCTTGTTTCAGTTACACGGATTTTCAATGGTAGTTTTATAGTTCTATTGACAGATTAACATGATTTCTACTTTATATGTAGCAAAACACTAATACGAACCAAGCTCCTCATATCTGTGGACGTTGAAAATTGTGGCTACATAACCTATATTTTCAAAACACTCTTGTTTGAGTCACACGGGTTTTTAAGTGTAGTTTGATGGTTCCATTGACAGATTAACATCATATCTATCTTATCAATAGCATAAAAACCCTTATGAAAAAGGTTTCTCATCTTGGTGGACTTTGAAAAATAGTGGTTACATAAACTATACATTAAAAACTCTTGTTTCAGTTCCACAGGTTTTTAATGGTAGTTTAATAGTTCTATTGACAGATTACAATGATTTCTACTTTATCAATAGCAAAAACACTCATATGAACCAAGCTCCTCATATCTGTGGTCTCTGAAAATTGTGGCAAAATAACCTATATTTTAAAAGACTCTTGCTTCAGTCACACCGATCTTTAAGGGTAGTTTGATGGTTCCATTGAAAACATAACAATGTAAAAAGAAACTTATATACAAAATTTTGAATCGATACTTTTTTTTTTCATAAAACATGTTAAAACCACATAAATAAGACGTTTAGAGAAATATAGTCTTTTGCGTACATTTCTGAGTTTTGGTGCATAAAATGCTGAAAAACACCTTAATAACCCTTTTTTGACATATTTCAGTTCCTTAAACAAATAGTGTGTAATCATGCGTTTTGTCTGCATGAATAACACTATATGTTTAAAGAACTGAGAAAAATTTGTTTGTCCTGCAAGAGAAAAGGAGAGATATTACGTAGTTTGACCTGTAAGAAATAAGTATTAATTAAACCTGTAAAAAAAATAATAATTATCTTACCTACACTCACACACACACACACACACACACACACACACACACACACACACATACTTTTAATGTAAGATTGGATAAGTGTAGATATGGAGACGGGGCCACACGAGCATAAAGCCCAGGCCCTGTAAAACTACAACTAGGTAAATACAAGTAGGTAAATACACACACACACACACACACACACACACACACACACACACACACACACACACACATACACACAAGATGCTTATTTTAGCCAAAAGTCAAGATAGAACCATTTCCTCAACTTTTCCCTCTTCATTGCGAGGTTTGCATACTTCCATCCAGCTTGTACAGAACACTGCATCTGTGCACCTCTAGTCATCACCAGCCAGCGCGTCTGCGGTCATCTCTTCAGAACACGCACCAACACAACCCAGACCAGTGAACGCACCTACCACGCAACCCTGGAACAACAAAAAATACCATATAAAACCACACACCCAAAAATAAATAAAACTGAGGCTCCAGGATTGCCACCATGGTGCACTAACCAGGGCATTACTGAAGAAGACTAGATAATTAACATGTACCTGGAAGAGAATGGTTAGCAGCGCCGCCTATCGCCCTATGCCTAACACCTAATGCCTTGCAAACCGTAATTTGTACTCGACTTTATTACGAAGAGTTGCTCCAGCGGTGTCAGTCCCACGGTGTGAGGAGAAGGAGGGAGTTAGTGTGGTGTGATTATCAAAGCTAGTATTTCATTATTAACGGAGATCAGTATAGGAGTCACGTGGTTCAGGTTAATGCTTAGTACTTTACTGCAGTGATAACGAGGCTTAAATAACAACCTCAACTTACCAAATCCAACGCGAGGGTGAATATAAAGCTGAACAAGCAGTTTTCTTGAGTTTTCAATTGAGTGGGATATTACTTCAAATTAGTTTATGGTAAGCATTGGAGTGGTGATTATTTGTGAATGATTGTGTGTGTTAGATTAGGTATAAGATTTTTCTTTTCCATTTCAGATTGCACATTTTTGTGTGATAGGGGTGCTAACCTGCAAGACACAATGAAATGCATTCTTAGGTATGCTGTGACAAACTCCTTGGCTGTGCAATACAACTGCTGTGGCAAAGGAGAGAAACACAGTTTTTGCCATCTTGAAGTTGCAGGATACCATTATCAGTAAGTATAGTAGTTCAATTTGTTTGAATCTATTTATCTATTCTATTCTCTTATGCCTCACTCTCTGCAGGAGTGTCCCATAACGGGTGGCTACGGCAGAAGAGCCTCCACCTCCCTCTGTCCATACATTCTCTTCTTGCTTGTTCTAGCACTCCTTTCCCACTCAAGTAAAATTTTTGAGTGCTGTTTGTTTCATGTAACATATCAGTGATATTTATATACTGTCTTTACAATATAAGTCTTGTAGAGATGGTAGTCCAATAGTAAAGTGTAGGTCACACAACCAAATGTTCAAGTTTTTGGAAACTGTCACCATATTTAATGAGGTAAATAGAAATTGACTAATATTTTTTTTTGACAAAGTGTGTGCAAGCATGAAGACTATAGGCATACAACAGCAGCCTCTGTCAAAGTCATTATGAAAGAATGGTTCCACACAGCCAGAGACCGAGATGGAGGGTGATGAAGGAGGGATTTAAGTGTAAACCACTAACAACAGTGTGAACACACACAAATAATAGTGAAGCTTTGCAGGTCACAGCTGTGAGTGTTATGCATGCACCACATAACATAACATCCAAAACTCCTCAAAACACACCCCAAATGCTCCCAAGAACCCCAAAACCCACCAAACACACTCAAAACACCTCAAAACACACCCAAACAGACACAAAACACACCCAAATGTATCCAAACACACTCACTTGCACCTCTTCCTTATGTGTGAGTCTGTAATACACTTCCTTGATCTGGGAGAAGGTGGTGATGGCGGTGGACAAAACGGTGTGGTGTTTTTCAAGGCTGTTTTAATCTCCGTCCTTGACTTCAAATAAATTGGCGTGTCGTTTTCTGCGGACCTGCAAATGTTTGGTTAGATTAGATTAGGTTAGGGAAAAATAAACAAATAAAATTAGAAGGTTAGGTTAGATTGAGAGAAGAATATGACATTCAAACAACAAGATTGCATAGTAAAAAGCTGAGGAAGGGAAGATGTCTGAGAGATGTTAAAAAATAGAGTTTCCCGCAAAGATGTGTTGAGACGTGGAACAGTTTGGGTGAAGAAGTGGTGTCACCAACGAGTGTGCACAGTTTCAAAGAAAAATTGGATAAGTGTACACCTTTTAACTTTCAAATTAAAAAACCTGAACTTCAAATTATAAAAGTTGACTTTCAAATTAAAAAAAAATTAATTTTGTCTATTTCCACCATCACTGGTTTCCAACACCACCCATTTTCACCATCACCCATTTCCACTTTCACCCATTTCCGCTGATCCATTTCCACTGCCACTACTCTTTTCCATTCACCCATTTTCACTGATCCAGCTCCACCATCACCTATTTCCACCATCACCCATTTCCACCACTACCCATTTCCACCATACCACCACCACCACCACCACCACCACCACCACCACCACCACCACCACCACCACCACCACCACCACCACCACCACCACCACCACCACCACCACCACCACCACCACCACCACCACCACCACCACCACCACCACCACCACCACCACTACCATCACCACCACCACTACCACCACAACCACCACTACCATCACCACCACCACTACCACCACCACCACCACTACCATCACCACCACCACTACCACCACCACCACCACCACCACCACTACCACCACCACCACACCACCACCACCAACCACCACCACCACCACCACACCACCACCACCACCACCACCATCACCACCACCACCACCACCACTACCACCACCACCACACCACCACCACACCACCACCACACCACCACCACCACCACAATCACCACAATCACCACCACCACAACCACCACTATCATCACAACCATCACCACCACCACCACCACCACCACAACCACCAGTATCACCACAACCATCACCACCACCACAACCACCACAACCATTGTTGAAGAGTAAGAAAAAAAAAAAAATGAAGTCACACCACCTGCTAGTGTTTGAACATGCAGATGAGACACACATCCAAACATCACCCAAACACAACCAAAGCACACTCAAAACACCCAAAAACATCCCTAAACACACACCCAAATATCCCCAAATCCCCAAAACACTCAAACACCCAAAAACACACACAAACCCCACAAAAACACACTCTTTCACCCCAAACACCCCAAAAAACTCCAAAACACACCCAAACCCTCCAGTTTTGAAGTGATGTTTGATGATCTATTGACAGATTAACATGATATCTATCAAATCAAAAGCAGAAACACTCTTAAGAACAAACTTCCTCATAACTGTGGACTTTGAAAACAGTGGCGCCTAAGTTGTATTTCTAAAAGACTCCTGTTTCAGTAACACGGTTAATGAAAGACAACACTAATATTTCAATCACCCCCAAAAAACATGCCTGCCCTGCGCTTTACAAATCAGAATTAGAATGTACACCAATAACACCCTACACCACAAAACACACCCAAACCAATTTAAAATGCTCAAAATTCCTAGATCCTGGAGGGCCTTGTACCAAATGTGGGCATACAACTTAACCATATCCAAGAAGGCGGTTGTGCTATGTGAAGAGGAAAGAAGCAATGGCTCATAAAATAAAGACTTGCATGCACAACTCCTTCTCACACAATGGTGCTCACCTCTTCAACGCTGTGCCGGACACCATCAGGAACCTGACGGGTCACACCGGACCTCTTCACGAAAAGGTTACACAGATGGTTGTCTACAATACCAGACGAGCCCCCAATACCAGGACACTCCAGCTCAACTGGCAACTCACTCATCACATGGAGGGTTGACGGCAAGGCTGAACTGCCTGGCCACAGCAGAGGCCCATCTCAGCTGCGTCCATCATACCATGAAATTATACAACACTAACAAAAGTGAGTACATTAACCCAAAACACACTCAAAACACTATGCAACACTTCAAAATATTAACAAATAAACCCATAACTCAACTAGAAACACCTAACTACACAAAAATCATCCCCACACACTACCAAGACACTCCACACATATGCACAGGCCACTTAAAACACCCACCACACACTCCCAAGACACTCCACACACACGCACAGACAACTTCAAACCCTTAAAACTAATCTAAAACACCATACAACACCTCAAAATTCCCCTAACCGCACTCAGAGCACACCCATACATTCAAATACCACTCTACACCACACTCAAGATATGTAAAATATACTTAAAAACATCTAACACACACTGAAAACACCCTGCAACACTACCAAACACACTCAAAATACTTCAGGTATAACCCAAAAACACAAAAATGCGTTATAAAGAACGGTAACATTAAAAAGGGGACTTACCTAAATATTGTGGCTTGGCTCCTCCTCTTCTTCCACTTCCATTTTTCGTTTCTTCTTCGTCCTCTTCCTTTTTTTCTTTCTTCTACTGCTTCCATCTACACGCCTGAGCCTAGAAACACATCAAAACACTTAGAAAACACGAGATATTAGGCAAAATATTGAGGAAGTGTAGGGAGAGTGGCTTGCCTGCTCCTCCACTTATTCCTCCCTTTCTCATTCCTTCCTCCTCATCCTCCTTTATTTCTCTTTTCTTCTTCCTTCTGCTACTAATATCTACACACCTGGGCCAAGAAACACAGGAAAACACGTAGAAATCACTAGATATTAGGCAAAATATCGACGAACTGGGCGGTAGGGAGGGAGGGACGCAAGCCTGGGCCATGATGATTCACCACCTTGGCTGTGACGTCATCAAGAGCGCGGGAATAGTGGCGAATCGGCTGATTTACGTAAATAATTTTAAAAATGACTTCAAGAAAAAACCAAGCCAAGGCCGAATGCTTACTTTTTTATGACTTATTAGATACTTTAATCAATATCCAAAACATCAAAACATCTCCTGCTTAACTAGTTTTAAAAAACTGTCTAAATTAAGTATATAAAATGTATATAAACATTTTCACTCATAACGCTGCCAAAACGTCCAGCCATTTCGACTTTATATTTCTTTCGAAAAATATTAGACAATATAAACTCTCTTCTCAGGCATCCAACACTGACCCACAACCAGAAGTGAACGAGTGAAAGAGCATTAATGTAAAACAAAACCATTAAACTCTAAACTCATTAAAAACTCTTGTAAAGTCCAGATATTTTCACTTGGCGAGTATTTTAACACATTCTACAGAGTCTGAGCTTTCTTTTAAGGCATTCTACAACGAGTTTGACCGTCAAACAGAAACGTAAATAAATAAAATTGAAAAAAATAAGACTTACGTTAAACGGGACAAAACACCACTTTAAAGTCCACATATTTCACTCAATGGAATTATTTCACGCCTAAAAAAGCACAGGTAATTTCTATATACTACAAAGGCCCAGTTACACCTAGAAATTAAATAGTTGAAATGAGAGATGGAAAATTTGGACGGTTATGGCAGCTCATATTTAAGCTATAAAACACCACTAAACGACACACATTTACCGAACACAGGCGCGGAACACACTTCAAACACAACGAAATATTCATAGAAACCCTAAAAACACACCATGGAAGCGTAATATTATTTTTAGAGAATATATCAAAAAAAGTATTGGAACCCGCAGGTTGCCACGGGGGACAGGGAGGTGCTCGGGGGCGGGCGGGCGGGCAGGCTCCATAATCCTTATGTTGCATTTAATAGCAAATAATAGCTGGTAATACTGACAACTGCTCGTTATATCCATCACCTTTTCAACATTTGGGCACTGTTTTCACTCTCCTATGCAAAGAAAACCTACAAATAAGAGAGTGGCCTTAGAAATACCTGAAATAAATGATGGTGAGGCGTTGTGGTGAAGAGTTGCATTGCTCTCTTGTCTCGCCGCTGGTGCTGTCGGGAATGTCATCACTTCACTTTGTGTGTGTGGGTGTATATGGGCATGTTGAGTGTGTTTATGGGGTGTATAAGCAACACCAAACACCACACGGCCGTCACCATAAGTTTGTTGACATGGAGCAGACGTGCACTCGCCCACCACACTTCTTTCCCTCCTTACACACTAATCCCTTATCAACACCACTGCCACACCTTACACACCTGTTCCTTGGTGCATTAATAACCTCCACCACCTCTGTCACGGCACTGTCACCTCTATACAGGCTGCAAATATAACGGCACTCCAGTGAGCTCACCCCTGTGTCTTGGCGGGAGGTACCGACGCCATCATCACCTGTGGCTTTCTAAAGGAATTCACTCTCTTCTCCTTGCCCGCTACAAATTCCAATACTATGTCCTTGTATGTGTTCAAGTCTCACTCTTTCAAAATTACCACGGAATTTTGTGTGCAATATTCAGTGTTATTATGGTTTTAGTTGATTTAAGGATACGAGTAGCCATTGGGAGCTTCAAAATGTCGACATTACCAAACTCAACATTCACCACATAATATATAAACCTAATAAAAAAATACAGAAATACATAAGAAAAGAATCCGAAACAACAAAAATAACACATAATCATTAAAAAAAAAGATAAACAGTGAGAGATGAGAAAATATCGACATTACCACCACCACCACCACCATTACACATCACGACATTAAAAACCAATAAAAAGCAACACAAATAAATAAAAAAAAAACAATACAAAATGTGTGTGGTGATAGAGGGAAAGAGAGCAGTGTGTGTGTGTGTGTGTGTGTGTGTGTGTGTGTGTTCATAGAGGGAAAGAGCAGTAACATAACATATAACATAAATAATAGGATAACAAAGGGCCACCAGGGCACATCTAGGTTATCCTGTATCAGTCGCACAGCGACCTCGTCATCAGTACTCAAAGATACACTTACAAGTACACAATACATTATATACTAATTCTAAATATTTGGCCCATTAACAGGGCTAAGTCCTGCAGTGAAATCCTCTACAATTTGTGGTCCCCATACATGGGGATCACTATCATGCAGTGCTATACATAATTATAAATCTAATAAATGATTTCTAGTCCTACTTCCCTCCTCTAAGGTAAAGAAAGATCTCACATCTATGTAGTTTGTATCTGAGAACATTTTAAATAACTGTATCATATCCCCTCTTATACATCTCCTCTCAAATGAAAACATGTTTAATTCCTTTAATCTCTCTCTATACTCCAGGCGCTTTAATGCTGGTATCATCCTAGTTGCTCTTCTCTGAACTGCTTCTAACATGTTGATATCCTGCCTATATTGGGGTGACCAGGCCTGTATGCAATACTCTAAATGGGGCCTAACATGGGAATTATATAAGCTACGCACCACTTCCTTACTTTTATAACTAACATTTCTATTTATATAACCCAGGATCCTATTTGCCCTATTTCTTGCTTCTAAACATTGCTTTGAAAATTTCATAGTCTTGTCTATCACTACTCCTAAATCCTTTCCTTCCTCTACTGCCTCTAGCCAACATCCCTCCATCTGATAGGTCTCTCCCTTCAGCGGACTTCATATTTGAGTCGGACTATAGCTTCGGCGAAGTCACACAGACACTTAAAGAAGAATATAA
The DNA here is from genome assembly GCF_017591435.1 of Portunus trituberculatus. Lineage (NCBI taxonomy): Eukaryota > Metazoa > Arthropoda > Malacostraca > Decapoda > Portunidae > Portunus > Portunus trituberculatus. Next base: position 210,764 of record NW_025541370.1, read on the forward strand.
GACTATCATAAAATAAAAGGAGAATATTGTCAGGAAAATAATGAATGCGCAATTAGCTATCACTTTCAATCACTCCGTTTCCATCCTTGCTTGTGTTTGTTTTCCAGTCATATGTTGCAGTTGTCATTTCGTGTATATAGCAGTACGTCCTTCTTACCTTGAAACAGAATTCCGGTGTCCGATTATATCTTTAATAACTAACTTGGCTAGACTGAACCTTACAGTATGTATATTCCCTCGGGAGTGCTAAAGTCTATTCCCTCGTGAGCGCCTAAGACTGAACCTTATGTATTATTCCCTCGGCAGTCGTGTAAATACCAGAGTGAACCAGTCACCGCCTCACCAGTCACCGGTCACCGGTCACCACAGGCTCCACGTCATGTGCCCCAGTCTGCAGCCTGCTGCACCCACACCCTCGCTCAACCATCCACCCACCATACACAGTTACACACACTCACACACACAGGAAACTTATACACAAGGAAATCAGCCATATTTTTATCTTTCTTAAGTATGCTTTACAGTAATAACACCATTCCATAGCATAAGTACAGTACAATCTTCCTACATCTTGGCTAGCCTCACGTCGCGCTGCCTCCCCCGCTCGGCTCCCAATGCCAGCTCGCTCACTTGCTCATCCACACCACACCCGAACATTCACAACCTTGTTCATGTTACTGTATTCAAACAAAGGAATAGGAGATTCAGAACACTAGTGACAAATGTGAATAGAAACAACATAGATGCGAGTAAAGAGAATATAGAAGGTATAGAAAGATAGAAAATATATTATACACTAAATAAGAATCGAGATGATAGAAATATGAATGGAAAGATGGAAAAGATAAAAAAAAAAAAAAAAACAGACGAAAGAGAAGAAAGACAACGATCAAGTCAGAATAGATAGAAAATAAGACAGGATAGATAAAGTTGAGAAAGGTGTGTGTGTGTGTGTGTGTGTGTGTATTTACCTAGTTGTAGTTTTACAGGGCCTGGGCTTTATGCTCCTGTGGTCCCGTCTCCATATCTACACTTATCCAATTTTTCTTTAAAACTATGTACACTCTTTGCTGATACAACTTCCTCACTCAAACTGTTCCAAGTCTCAACACATCTGTGTGTGTGTGTGTGTGTGTGTGTGTGTGTCCAGGTATTATCCCCTCGAAGGGGGGGTGTCGGGTGTGACAGTGGCGAGCTGCTCATCATTGCCTGGCCGTAAGTAATAAATAGGATCAGAGGCGAGGGATGATAATGGAATAAGAGTAGTGGTAAAAATACCATGTGTTTGACCCAGTTTGAGAGAGAGAGAGAGAGAGAGAGAGAGAGAGAGAGAGAGAGAGAGAGAGAGAGAGAGAGAGAGAGAGAGAGAGAGAGAATTTGGCCTGCAAGAGAACAATATAAATGGTTAATTTGACCTGCATGAGAAAAAGAAAGATTAGGTTGACACAGTATGTGTGGATGTACCTTTTTGTAGTGTGTTGAGTCAACACTTATAATAAAGGTAGCAGAAAAAAACAATGGTTTATTTGTGTTTTTATTTCCTGTTTACTATCTAAATATGATATTTAAACAATAATGAATACTTCAATGTATTAATCATGCTGTGTCTCATCATAATTGTTATCATTAGTTTTTGAAGCATACACAATAAATGTAACAACCATAAGAAGTAAGGTATATATATATAGAGAAAAGTCAATTGGTGTACATGCAGACAAAAGCTACATAGTTGATCACATCAACTATGCAAGATGCCACAACAGAGCATACACCATTACCACAGACCTCAGACATTATTAGCATTATATATCAGCGTTGAAACTAACACAATAAGCATATCACCATTCAAAGTTACAAAATAAAAGATACATGTTTAAGCACCTAGAAGCAGGTGGGGATGGTTTTGTGGGAATACCCACGTGTTTGTAAGCCCTAGCTACAGCCAAAATATCACTAAAGAGTATGTATGGAAAGCAGAGACGTCACACAAGCAAGTCAAATATACATTAAGCATTTTAACACATAGCTAGGTATCCTACATCAATGCAAACAAACATGTTTCAATTCAGAAAAAAAAAAAATCATACAATTGTCTTTCCATTCATGAAAACCAGTTAGACTGGCAATAAAGTATATTTGGTCAAGGATATGAATATAATCAGTGAGGCAAAGCAAAAACAATGTAAAGCAAAGCAATACAAACTACACACAAGTGTAATAGGAAAACCTAAAGGTAATAACATTCACTTCTCATGCACAAAACTGTACTACAACACAATAAGCACACTTTAGTATTGGTTCAACCTAAATCAAGCAAACACCACCATAGATACAACATACCACTAATTGTTAGCTTGAAAAAAAGTATTCATGCACGACACACTAACAAACGAGGACTTAACAATAAACATGCTATACAGAAAATAGATTACATACCTTTTCCTTCACAGGCCATATTGAAGCTGAAATCAATACAATATCATAACAATATACAGTAAGTCCTCGTTATACGGTACATATGCGTTCCTGAAAACCTTAGCGTAAATCAAAATTACCGTATACCGAACCCATTACAACATGTAATAGTAAGGAATGCGTTCCAGCACGTCAAAAGTCACCCATACACAAATTAAAGCTACACCAGTTTCTTTGCAGACGACACAAAACTTTTGAAGAAAGTTGGCTCGCACGATGATGGTGGAACTCTACAGCAGGACTTAGATAGACTATGGGAATGGAGGAAAAGATGGGAGATGGAATTCAACATTAACAAATGTAGCATAATGGAATTTGGGAAGAGCAAAAATAGGATAACAAGACAATACAAACTTGGAGAAGAGAAGATTAAGAAGGTGGAAAGTGAAAAGGACCTGGGAGTTCTCATAACAAAGGAAATGTCCCCCAATAAACATATCAATCAAATTGTTGGTGAGACCTACAACTTACTGAGAAATATTACCATTGCATTCACATATATTGATGAAGATATGGTGAAAAGTTATTGGCATCCTTGATCAGACCACGACTGGAGTATGCAGCAGTACTGTGGTCACCTCACACCAGGAAGAATATCACCAAAATTGAAAGGCTACAAAGAGTGGCCACCAAACTGGCCCCAACCTTGTCGGCTCTTACGTATGAAAAGAGACTGGACTGACCAACACTGGAGCAGAGAAGAGAAAGAGGCCACCTGTTGACCATCTACAGAATAATGAATAATATGGAGCTTCCTGATAGGATGGACTTGCTCAAGAGGGACACAAGGGACACAAGAGGACATGGACTAAAACTCACAAAAGACAACTACAGAAGAGACTTCAAGAAAAACAGCTTCCCCCATAGAGTAATAGATATATGGAATGGACTGGACAGAGAGGTGGTGTGTGCAAAGTCCACCACCACCACCACCACCACCACCACTTCAACACAAAATTAGACACTGTGAGATACACAGACGGGACAACACCACCATAGGCTCCCGTCCTGTAAAATACAACTAGGTAAACACACACACACACACACACACACACACACACACACACACACACACACACACACACACACACCGGTAGCTCAGTGGTTAGAGCGCTGGCTTCACAAGCCAGAGGACCGAGGTTCGATTCCCCGGCCGGGTGGAGATATTTGGGTGTGTCTCCTTTCACGTGTAGCCCCTGTTCACCTAGCAGTGAGTAGGTACGGGATGTAAATCGAGGAGTTGTGACCTTGTTGTCCTGGTGTGTGTTGTGTGCCTGGTATCAGGCCTATTCGAAGATCGGAAATAATGAGCTCTGAGCTCGTTCCGTAGGGTAACGTCTGGCTGTCTCGTCAGACACTGCAGCAGATCAAACAGTGAATTACACACACACATACACACACACACACACACACAGTCATAAAGGAAAAGGACTTAGGAGTGACGATGGAAGAAAACAATCAACCAGTAAGCCATATTGATAGAATTTTTAGAGAAACATATAATTTGCTAAGGAATATTAGAGTAGCATTTCACTACATGGACAAAGAAACGATGAAGAAATTGATAAGTACTATAATAAGACCCAGATTGGAATATGTAGGAGAAGTGTAGACCCCTCATAAAAAGAAACACATAAGGAAATTGGAGAGGCTACAAAAAATAGCTACAAGAATGGTTCCAGAATTTGAAGGGATGACATATGAGGAGAGACTAAAGGCTATGGATCTACCAACCCTGAAACAAAGAAGGGAGAGAGGAGACCTGATACAAGTTTATAAATTGATCAATGGAATGGACCAAGTGGATAATGAGAAACTGATCCTGAGAGAAGAATATGATATCCGAAGCACAAGATCGCACAGTAAAAAGCTGAGAAAAGGAAGATGTCTGAGAGATATTAAAAAATATAGTTTCCCGCAAAGATGTATTGAGACGTGGAACAGTTTAGATGAAGAAGTAGTGTCTGCAACGAGTGTGCATACTTTTAAAGTAAGATTGGATAAGTGTAGATATGGAGACAGGGCCACACGAGCATAAAGCCCAGGCCCTGTAAAACTACAACTAGGTAAATACACACACCAATTTGTGAAATAATTACAAGTTCACTAAATGAAGTGAAAGTTCCACTAGAATGGAAGACAGCCAAGGTAATACCGATATTTAAAGGAAGAAAGGCAACTGAACCACTAAACTACAGACCAGCGTCACTTACAAGCATTTTGGGGAAGTTGTGTCAAATACTTATCAAAGAAAAATGGGTTAAACATCTGGAAGAAGAAAAAGTCATATAGAACAGACAATTTGGGTTCAGAACAGGACGGTCATGTGTATCAAACTTATTAAGCTTCTACTCCAGAGTTACAGAAGGACTGGAAAGCAGAGACGGATGGTGGACACAGTATACCTGGACATGAAAAAGACTTTTGATAAAGTCTCATGAAAGATTACTTTAGAAACTAGAGAACACAGGAGGATTGCAAGGAACCTTATCAGAATGGATAAGGGATTATTTGAAGGACAGGGAAATGAGAACTGTGATCAGAGATACATACTCAACTTGGGGTAAAGTAACTAGCGGATTGCCACAAGGGTCAGTGTTAGCCCCCATATGTTCCAGATTTATGTAAACGACATTCACAATGGGGTAAACAGTTATATTAATCTATTTGCTGATGATGCAAAGCTGCTAAGAGTTATCAAAACCAGGGAGGACGTTTTGCTGTTACAGGAAGATATAAACAAGATCTATGAATGGAGCAGGAAGTGGAAATTGGAGTTTAATGCCAAGAAATGTCACGTAATGGAACTAAGAAAGAGTAAGAGAAGACCGGTATGGAACTACCTGATGGATAAGGAACAAATAATGAAGACTAAAGAGGAAAAAGATCTGGGAGTGATTATACAGGAAAATCTGAACCCAAAAAACACATAGGCAAGATATTTGGATTATCATGTAAAATGTTGACAAATATAAGAATGACATTTCAATTCATGGACAAAGATATGATGAAAAAAAATCATCACAAGCATGATACGCCCAAGGCTGGAATATGCAGCTGTGGTGTGGTCTCCACGAGTTCTGAAAAGGATATAAGAAGATTAGAACGGATACAGAAGATTGCTAAAAGATGGTGCCAGAACTAAAGGACCTAATATACAAAGAATGGCTGAAGGAAATGTGACTGCCAACCTTACAAGATAGAAGAAAATGAGGGGACCTAATAACAATGTACAAGATAGTCAATGGCATTGAACAAAATAGACAAGGAAGACCTGGTGCTGGTGAATAAACACACACACACACAGAAAATTAGAGAGTACAAAAATGGCTACAAGAATGGTTCCAGAATTTAAAGGGATGGCATATGAGGAGAAACTAAAGGCAATGGATCTACCAACCTTGGAGCAGAGAAGAGAAAGGATCTGATACAAGTTTATAAATTGATTAAATAAATGGATGAAGTGGATAATGAGAAACTGATCCTGAGAGAAGAATATGACATTTAAACAACAAGATCGAATAGTAAGAAACTAAGGAAGGAAGATGTCTGAGAGATGTTAAAAATTTAGTTTCCTGCAAAGATGTGTTGAGACGTGGAACAGTTTGGGTGAAGAAGTGGTGTCAGCAACGAGTGTGCATAGTTTGAAAGAAAAATTGGATAAGTGTAGATATGGAGACGGGGCCACACGAGCGTAAAGCCCAGGCCCTGTAAAACTACAACTAGGTAAATACACACCTGTTGTATAGTATTTGCAGTGGCCTGGGTGAGTAGTGTAGACTCGTTTTCATGAAATCAAGTGTTAGAGAATCATGAGTAAAGAAGAGATTCCATCTAAATGCAGGTATGAGACTACGGAAAGAATGAAAGAAGATGATGACTATGTTGATGAGGGAGTAAAGCCCATTCGAAGGTTTTGATACAGCAAATACTTCACTATTCAAACAAATAGTGTGTAAACATGCGTTTTGTCTACATTATACATTAAAACTCCTATTGACAGATTACAATGATTTCTACTTTATCAATAGCAAAAACACTCATATGAACCAAGCTCCTCATATCTGTGGTCTCTGAAAATTGTGGCAACATAACCTATATTTTAAAAAGACTCTTGCTTCAGTCACACAGGATCTTTAAGGGTAGTTTGATGGTTCCCTTGACAGATTAACATGATTACTACCTTACCAATAGCAAAAACACTCTTACAGATAAATTTTATCATCTGTGGACTGTGAAAACAGTGGCCGCGTAACCTATGTTTTCAAAATACTCTTATTTCAGTCACACATATTTTTTGGAGTCATTTGATGGTTCTATTGACAGATTAACATGATACCTACTTGATTAGTGGCATAAAAACTCTTACGAAAAACATTTCTCATCTTGGTGGACTTTGAAATACAGTGGCTGAATAATATATATTTTAAAAAATTCTTGTTTCAGTTACACGGATTTTCAATGGTAGTTTTATAGTTCTATTGACAGATTAACATGATTTCTACTTTATATGTAGCAAAAACACTAATACGAACCAAGCTCCTCATATCTGTGGTCGTTGAAAATTGTGGCTACATAACCTATATTTTAAAACACTCTTGTTTGAGTCACACGGGTTTTAAGTGTAGTTTGATGGTTCCATTGACAGATTAACATCATATCTATCTTATCAATAGCATAAAAACCCTTATGAAAAAGGTTTCTCATCTTGGTGGACTTTGAAATACAGTGCTGACATAATATATATTTTAAAAAATTCTTGTTTCAGTTACACAGGTTTTAATGGTAGTTTAATAGTTCTATTGACAGATTAACATGATTTCTACTTTATCAATAGCAAAACACCATATGAACCAAGCTCCTCATATCTGTGGTCTCTGAAAATTGTATAAACAAACCTATTTTTAAAAAAACTCTGTTTCAGTCACAGTTTTAAGGGTAGTTTGATGGTTCATTGACAGATTAACATGATTACTATTACAATAGCAAAAACATACAGATAATTTTATCATCTTGTGTCAATTTGTTTTCAAAATACTATTTCAGTCAATTTTTTAAATTTTGATGGTTCTATTGACAGATTAACATGATAAATTGATTAGTGGCATAAAACTCTTACGAAAAGTTTTTCATCTTTGGACTTCAAATATAGTGGCCACAAACGTATATTTTCAAAAAAAGACTAATTTGAGTCATACGAGCTTTTTAATAATAGTTTGATGGTTCTATTGACAGATTAACATGATATCTATTTTATCAATAGCAAAACACTTTATGAACCAGTTTTATCATCTGTGGATTTCAAAAATAGTGGCCACAAAACGTATATTTTCAAAACACTCTTGTTTGAGTCACACGTTTTAAGTGTAGTTTGATGGTTCAATTAACAGATTAACATGATATCTATTTTATCAATAGCATAACACTCTTATGGACCAGTTTTATCATGTCTGTGGACTTTCAAAAATAGTGGCCACAAACGTATATTTTCAAACACTTTGTTTGAGTCACACGAGTTTTAAGTGTAGTTTGATGGTTCAATTGACAGATTAACATGATATCTATTTTATCAATAGCAAAACACTCTTATGGACCAGTTTTATTATGTCTGTGATTTCAAAAATAGTAGCCACATAACGTATATTTTAAAAACACTTTTGTTTGAAATTTTACGGGTTTGTCATTTTACATTTTATACCTCAGAAAAATAAGATAAAATAAGGCAAAAAAAAACCAAATAAAATATTTATTTAGAACGTTTTTTTTAGTTTTGATTTTCTATGCAAAAAAAACACTATTTGTTTAGGGAACTGAATTATGAAAATGTTTTGGTGTTTGAAAAAATGCTGAAACACTATATTTGTTAAAAATTTTGTTTGTTTATTTTGGTGTTTTATGTTCAAAAGTAGATATTCAAATATTTTACTTTATACTTCAAAACATAATAAAAAAGTATATTGAGTAAACATAACGCATAAAAACACTAATTCAACACTATATTTGTTAAAAAATGTCTTATTTATCTGTTTTTAAGGTGTTTTATGAGAAAAAAATAAATAAATAAAAAATTTGTTTTTCATAAAACACCTTAAAAACACATATAAATAAGATATTTCAATCAAGATAGTTTTTGTTCATAAAACATCTTAATAGCACATACATCAAGACGTTTAAAGAAATATAGTCTTTGCGTGCATTTTTGAGTTTTGGTGGATAAAATGCTGGAAAACACCTTAATAACTCATTTTTGACATATTTCAGTTCCTTAAACAAATAGTGTGTAATCCTGCATTTAGTCTATGTGTTTAAGTATTTTTTAAGCTTTTTTTCACCAAACACAGAAATGCAGGAAAACATCATTACACAATTTTGTTTAAGGAACTGAAATATGTCAAAAATGAGTTATTATATTGTTTTCCAGCATTTATGCACCAAAACTCAGAAATGCTGGCAAAACACTATATTTAAACGTCTTATTTATGTGTTGGTGTTTTATGCGATTGAAGATTTTTATATTCAAGTCATTTTACATTTTATTTCAGAACGATAAATTGATGAAAACAAGGCAATATAGAAACCACAATAAAAAAAATCAAAACGTGTTATTTTAGTAGTTAACACTATATTTGTTAAAAATGTCTTATTTATCTGTTTTTAAGGTGTTTTATGAGAAAAAAATAAATAAATAAAAATTTGTTTTTTCATAAAACACCTTAAAAACACATATAAATAAGATATTTTAACAAATATAGTGTTTTGCCTGCATTTCTAAGTTTTTGGTGTATAAAATGCTGGAATACACCAATATAACCCATTTTTGACATACTTCTGTTCCTTAAACAAATATTGTGTAATCATTCGATAAAACATTTTTCTTACTTTTCTTTCATTTCTCTATATTGGCTTGTTTTCGCACCAAAACATATAAAATGCAGGCAAATTGCACGAATTAGACACTATATGCTTAAGGAACTCAAATATGTCAAAAATGGATTATTATATTGTTTTCCAGCAAATTATGCACTACAACTCAGAAATGCAGGCAAAATACTATATTTACTGAAACTTCTTATTTATGTGTTTTTAAGGTGTTTTATGAAAAAATTTTAATACATTTTTTTCATAAAACACCTTAAAAACTTTATAAATAAGATGTTTTAACAAATATAGTGTTTTGCCTGCATTTCTGAGTTTTTTGTGTATAAAATGCAGGAATACACCAATATAACCCATTTTTGACATATTTCAGTTCCTTAAACAAATATTGTGTTATCATTTGTTTTTCCTGCATTTCTGTGTTTTGGTGGAAAAAAGCTGAAAACTATTAAAATAATTCGTTTTGGTTACTTTTACTTTCATTTCTCTATATTGGCTTGATTTCATCAATCTTATCATTTTGAGACATAGGTAACAATGTAATATGAATTCAATATACAAAATTTCCAATCGAGTTTTTTTTTCATAAAACATCTTAATAGCACATAAATAAGATGTTTAAAGAAATATAGTCTTTTGCGTGCATTT
>NW_025541370.1:221262-230038 GCF_017591435.1 Portunus trituberculatus
TGCGTTCCTGAAAACCTTAGCGTAAATCAAAATTACCGTATACCGAACCCATTACAACATGTAATAGTAAGGAATGCGTTCCGGCACGTCATAAGTCACCCATACACAAATTAAAGCTACACCACTTTCTTTGCAGACGACACAAAACTTTTGAAGAAAGTTGGCTCGCACGATGATGGTGGAACTCTACAGCAGGACTTAGATAGACTATGGGAATGGAGGAAAAGATGGGAGATGGAATTCAACATTAACAAATGTAGCATAATGGAATTTGGGAGAACAAAAATAGGATAACAAGACAATACAAACTTGGAGAAGAGAAGATTAAGAAGGTGGAAAGTGAAAAGGACCTGGGAGTTCTCATAACAAAGGAAATGTCCTCAATAAACATATCAATCAAATTGTTGGTGAGACCTACAACTTACTGAGAAATATTACCATTGCATTCACATATATTGATGAAGATATGGTGAAAAGTTATTGGCATCCTTGATCAGACCACGACTGGAGTATGCAGCAGTACTGTGGTCACCTCACACCAGGAAGAATATCACCAAAATTGAAAGGCTACAAAGAGTGGCCACCAAACTGGCCCCAACCTTGTCGGCTCTTACGTATGAAAAGAGAAGAGACTGGACTGACCAACACTGGAGCAGAGAAGAGAAAGAGGCCACCTGTTGACCATCTACAGAATAATGAATAATATGGAGCTTCCTGATAGGATGGACTTGCTCAAGAGGGACACAAGGGACACAAGAGGACATGGACTAAAACTCACAAAAGACAACTACAGAAGAGACTTCACGAAAAACAGCTTCCCCCATAGAGTAATAGATATATGGAATGGACTGGACAGAGAGGTGGTGTGTGCAAAGTCCACCACCACCACCACCACCACCACCACTTCAACACAAAATTAGACACTGTGAGATACACAGACGGGACAACACCACCATAGGCTCCCGTCCTGTAAAATACAACTAGGTAAACACACACACACACACACACACACACACACACACACACACACACACACACACACGGCCCGGTAGCTCAGTGGTTAGAGCGCTGGCTTCACAAGCCAGAGGACCGAGGTTCGATTCCCCGGCCGGGTGGAGATATTTGGGTGTGTCTCCTTTCACGTGTAGCCTCTGTTCACCTAGCAGTGAGTAGGTACGGGATGTAAATCGAGGAGTTGTGACCTTGTTGTCCTGGTGTGTGTTGTGTGCCTGGTATCAGGCCTATTCGAAGATCGGAAATAATGAGCTCTGAGCTCGTTCCGTAGGGTAACGTCTGGCTGTCTCGTCAGAGACTGCAGCAGATCAAACAGTGAATTACACACACACATGCACACACACACACACACAGTCATAAAGGAAAAGGACTTAGGAGTGACGATGGAAGAAAACAATCAACCAGTAAGCCATATTGATAGAATTTTTAGAGAAACATATAATTTGCTAAGGAATATTAGAGTAGCATTTCACTACATGGACAAAGAAACGATGAAGAAATTGATAAGTACTATAATAAGACCCAGATTGGAATATGTAGGAGAAGTGTAGACCCCTCATAAAAAGAAACACATAAGGAAATTGGAGAGGCTACAAAAAATAGCTACAAGAATGGTTCCAGAATTTGAAGGGATGACATATGAGGAGAGACTAAAGGCTATGGATCTACCAACCCTGAAACAAAGAAGGGAGAGAGGAGACCTGATACAAGTTTATAAATTGATCAATGGAATGGACCAAGTGGATAATGAGAAACTGATCCTGAGAGAAGAATATGATATCCGAAGCACAAGATCGCACAGTAAAAAGCTGAGAAAAGGAAGATGTCTGAGAGATATTAAAAAATATAGTTTCCCGCAAAGATGTATTGAGACGTGGAACAGTTTAGATGAAGAAGTAGTGTCTGCAACGAGTGTGCATACTTTTAAAGTAAGATTGGATAAGTGTAGATATGGAGACAGGGCCACACGAGCATAAAGCCCAGGCCCTGTAAAACTACAACTAGGTAAATACACACACCAATTTGTGAAATAATTACAAGTTCACTAAATGAAGTGAAAGTTCCACTAGAATGGAAGACAGCCAAGGTAATACCGATATTTAAAGGAAGAAAGGCAACTGAACCACTAAACTACAGACCAGCGTCACTTACAAGCATTTTGGGGAAGTTGTGTCAAATACTTATCAAAGAAAAATGGGTTAAACATCTGGAAGAAGAAAAAGTCATATAGAACAGACAATTTGGGTTCAGGACAGGACGGTCATGTGTATCAAACTTATTAAGCTTCTACTCCAGAGTTACAGAAGGACTGGAAAGCAGAGACGGATGGTGGACACAGTATACCTGGACATGAAAAAGACTTTTGATAAAGTCTCTCATGAAAGATTACTTTAGAAACTAGAGAACACAGGAGGATTGCAAGGAACCTTATCAGAATGGATAAGGGATTATTTGAAGGACAGGGAAATGAGAACTGTGATCAGAGATACATACTCAACTTGGGGTAAAGTAACTAGCGGATTGCCACAAGGGTCAGTGTTAGCCCCCATATGTTCCAGATTTATGTAAACGACATTCACAATGGGGTAAACAGTTATATTAATCTATTTGCTGATGATGCAAAGCTGCTAAGAGTTATCAAAACCAGGAAGGACGTTTTGCTGTTACAGGAAGATATAAACAAGATCTATGAATGGAGCAGGAAGTGGAAATTGGAGTTTAATGCCAAGAAATGTCACGTAATGGAACTAAGAAAGAGTAAGAGAAGACCGGTATGGAACTACCTGATGGATAAGGAACAAATAATGAAGACTAAAGAGGAAAAAGATCTGGGAGTGATTATACAGGAAAATCTGAACCCAAAAAACACATAGGCAAGATATTTGGATTATCATGTAAAATGTTGACAAATATAAGAATGACATTTCAATTCATGGACAAAGATATGATGAAAAAAATCATCACAAGCATGATACGCCCAAGGCTGGAATATGCAGCTGTGGTGTGGTCTCCACGAGTTCTGAAAAGGATATAAGAAGATTAGAACGGATACAGAAGATTGCTAAAAAGATGGTGCCAGAACTAAAGGACCTAATATACAAAGAATGGCTGAAGGAAATGTGACTGCCAACCTTACAAGATAGAAGAAAATGAGGGGACCTAATAACAATGTACAAGATAGTCAATGGCATTGAACAAAATAGACAAGGAAGACCTGGTGCTGGTGACTGACAGAAGATGGAAGGACAAGAGGACATGTAAAGAAGATCAGGATGAGGCAGTGTGTCAAGGATATTGGAAAATAGTTTTCCTCATAGAACGGTGGAAAAGTGGAATGCATTGAGCGGTGAAGTTGTTACACCACATAATGTGCATAACTTTAAGGAAAAAATTGGATAAGTGTAGATATGGGATAAAGTCCCGCATGGAAGACTACTTTGGAAACTAGAGAACATAGGAGGACTGTGAGGAACCTTGCTCCAATGGACAAGAGATTATTTGAAGGATAGGGAAATGAGAACTGTGATCAGAGATACATACTCATCTTGGGGTTAAGTAACCAGCAGAGTGCCACAAGGTCAGTGTTAGCCCCCATTATGTTTCAGATTTATGTAAACGACATTCACATTATGATAATCAATTATATTGATATGTTTGGTGATGATGCAAAGCTGCTGAGAGTTATCAAAACCAGGGAGGACTGTTTGCTGTTACAGAAAGATATAAACAAGATCTATGAGTGGAGCAACAAGTGGAAATTGGAGTTTAATGTCAACAAATGTCATGTAATGGAACTAGGAAAGAGTAAGCGAAGACCGGTATGGAACTATTTGATGGGAGAGGAAAAAATAATGAAGACTAAAGAGGAAAAAGATCTGGAAGTGATTATACAGGAAAATCTGAACCCCTAAAAACACATAATTAAGATATTTGGATTATCATATCAATACAACAAGGTAAATACTTCAAAGACAACCAATAGCTTACAATATCCTCAAAATTTCAAGTCATAAATTCTATAATTTTGTTTTGAAATCAGTTTTTCAGATCTGGATCACAGCATGGCCTTAAATTGTTGAAAAAGTAAGAGAAAACAAGAAAAATATTAGAAACACATTGAAAAACATGAATGGAACTGCAGAAGAGAGGGAGGGAATAGTACTGGGGTTGTTGCACTAGGTTAGGCTGGGATGGGCGGGGAATTACTGAAAAAAATATCATGTCATAGTTTTTTCTCTCTTTCTCTCTCTCTCTCTCTCTCTCTCTCTCTCTCTCTCTCTCTCTCTCTCTCTGGCAGCTTGGCAGTGCTTGGTGACCTCGGGGTTGGACACACAGCTGTGACCTTTCTTCCACTTGTGACCTCGCCCGCTGGTCTTCCGCAACACCCGCCTGGCCATCCTGTACCTGTGGGGGAGAGAGGTCATTAGTTGGGGGCAAGACAGGGGGGGGGAGAGAGGGGTCAAGTAATAGATTAAGGTGAAATACTATTAAAATTTTTACACACTGACTTGGGGGAGAGATTGTGGGTGGCAGAGGGGGAGGGGGGCAGTTATTGGAGGAGAGATGGGGAAGGGGGGTAGAGGGTCACACAGTTTATTTATATTTAAAGCAACACACACACACACACACACACACACACACACACACACACACACACACACACCACACACTCGACATATTCTCGCGGAAATTAATAATAAAAGGCTATTATCAATTTCCGATAGGCCTACAACTAACCTAACCTATTATTCATTTCTGATAGGCCTATATCTAACCTAACCTATTTTTCATTTCCAATAGGCCTACACCTAACCTAACCTAACAAGAAACACAATAATTTCCAAACATTTCAAGATCATGCCTTTGGTGTTACTGCAGTAAGAACCAACACACCACACACCACTACACATACCACACGCCACTACACACACCACACCACACACCATACACCACACCACACACCAATACACACATCACACACCATACACACACACACACCATACACCATACGTGACTACACACCACACCACACACCACTCTACACACTCTCACGGCCCACATCACAAGTGAAAAATTAATAATAACCTTAAGACAGAATGTAGGTAGGCCTATGAGGTTATATTTGAGGCCCCGCGTGCTATAGTATACCCAAGCGCCATCCTGCTCAAATTTGAGATAATGCTATCACACGGTCAATCAGACCATATACTTTCATGTGGACGAGGTGGATGTGAAGAAATACAAGATAATATACGCGAAAAACCCAATAGAAATTTCTTGGGTTTACGTCTTTAGCACTCTACACACGTATTTTTATGCAGTGCGCGAGGTAAAGTATACACAAGCGCCATTCCCGTGACAATAGACAAAGCAGCCTGCTTTTCGCGCATGCTAAAGTATACCCATGCGACATAAGCAGCGTGAATAGTCTCGTCCCCAGCCTCTAGTGCAAGCTATAGTATTACTCCCGCTCTCGTCCCGAGCTTGAGTTTTTGCTTACAAGCTTGCCATGCAGCACGTGTTGCTCTTAACATATTTATAACATTCAGAAAATAAATTATAAAAAAATATTTTATGGCAATAGCTTAACAAAATCATTATCAAACACTCTATTGACACTCACCATCATTGTACAACATAAAAGAACACGCTAACCTCTGCCAGGTGTAATGGTTCTTGCATAAAATGAAAACTTTTTTGCCAATTCCTCGTCTTTTTTGGTTAATGATGGGGGGGAGGGGGAGTGCATCTTAACAAAAAGTTGATGGAGCAAAGTAGAGATGATAGGCTTCAGGATGATGCAAACCCCATTGCCCTAGGTGTAATACTCTTCATGATATCGATCTTTAAAAAAAAAAAAAACTTTGAACTCGATTTCTGAGACTTTTTAAAAATGGTGGATGGGTATACTACAGTACGCGCGGCCTCATTTATACTCATAGGCCTAACAGTGGATAGATTAGGTCACAGTAAGGTCAGGTAAGGTCACAATAGGCAACAATTAAACATAACAAAAAAACACCAAGAATAAGATAAAAATAAATAATAATAATAATAAAAACCAGACGTCCATCAGACCAGCCCTTGACACGACACACTGCTAGTACACCTGTTTGACACGATACACCCTGCCACCTCATAATGCACCCAAACACTCCTAAAACTTACTAGAAACACCAATTATACACCAAATCACCCTCACACACACCCAAAACACCCCTAACAAACACCCACACACCTTAAAAAACTCAGAACTACCCCAAAATACACTCAAAACACCTTGCAACACATCAAAATTCCGGAAAATACACCCAAAACGCACTATATACACCCAGTACACACCGAAATCACTTAAAACACTCAAAACTGCCCCAAAACACACTCAAAACACCATGCAACACCTCAAATTGCCCCCAGAACCCACTCAAAACATGCCAGTACTCAAATACACCTCCACACCACACTCAAGGCACGTCAAATACACACGATATATACCCAAAACACCCTTATAATACGCCCAAACACCCTGCAACACACTTAAAACGTCCCAAATGTGTCCCAAATCCAACACTATGCATTATAAAGAACGTTAGGATTAAAAGGGACACTTACCTAAATATTACACCTTGGCTCCTTCTCCTATTCCACCTCTATTTCTCGTTTCTTCTTCGTCCTCCTTCTTTGTTTCTCCTTCTTCTTCCTTCTGTTGCTTCCGTCTTGACGTCTGAGCCTAGAAACACATCAAAACACAAGATATTAGACAAAATATTGAGGATAAGGTGGGTGACTTAAGTATTGTGACTTGGCTTCTCCTCCTCTTCCTTCTCTCTTTCTCCTTCCTTCCTTCTTATCCTCCTTTATTTCTCCTTTCTACTTCCTTCTGCTACTAGTATCTACACACCTGAACCCAGAAACACACGAAAACACGCAGGAATCACCAGATATTAGGCAAAATATTGACGAACTGCGAGTTTGGAAAAGAGGCGGCAGCCCGGGGCGATAGGGAGTCACCACCTGGGCTGTGGTCATCACAAGAGAACGGGAGCGGGGGTGACTCGGCTAAATTACGTAAATCATTTCATTTTAAAAATGACTTTTAGAAAAAACAAAGCCACGGCCGAATGCTTGTTATTTTATGACGTGATAAATAGTAAAACTAAGTTTAAAAATATCAAAACAACTCCAGCTTAACTAGTTCTCAAAATATGTCTAAATTAAGTATGCTAAATATAAAACAACATTCAAACTCATAAATCTGCTAAAACGCCCTGCAAAGTCAAACCATTTTCACTTGGCGAGTGTTTTACCACATTTGAGGGAGTGTGAGGTATCTTTCAAGGCATTCCACAGCGAGTTACACCGAGAACCACAAACGTCACCAAATAAAATAAAGAAAAATAAGACGTTTTTTCAACACCACCAAACACCATTTCAAAGTCCACATATTTCACTCAATAGATTGATTTCACGCTTAAAACAGGACAGCCGATCCTTTGATACCACAAAGGCCCACTTATACCTTCAAATAAGAAACCTCAAAATTCGAGGGGGAAAATTTGGACCGTTGAAAAGCCTTTAACACACGCCATAAAACACCACTAAACGCCACATATTTACCCAACACAGGCGCGCAACACACTTCAAACACAACGAAACATTTATACAAACCATAAAAACACACCATGGAAGCGTAATATTACTCTCACGAAATATTAGAAAAAAGTATTGGACCGAGCAGGCTGCCGGGGGGGGAGTATGGCGGGGGACCGGAGGGGTAGGTAACATCCGGGGACCTGGAGGCGGGAACAGCGGCGGCGCGGGGTCCATATGTTGCCTTTAAAATCTCACCACAACAAAATGAAGCTATGTCGGGAAGAAATGACCATGGGAGATGAAATAGTAGACTGGTGGGTGCACTCTGGCACATGTATGGCTCACTGTATGTGAGTGAAGGACGCAAATAACAACGGCGAATATACACAACTTGCCTCTATGACCGCTTGTTTACCTAATCACCTTTACAAATCTGGGTACAGTTCGAGGTATTTTCACTCCCGTAGGTAAATGGAGGCCCAAGATAAGCGAATGGCCTTAAACACACCTTGAGTAAGTGAAGGAGGGGTGTGGTGAAGGCTGCAGGTCAGGGTGGCTTGCCTTGCACTGCTGGTTCACTCTTGTCTTGCCGCTTGTGCTGCTAAAAACTGCCTGGGAATATGATAACACTTCACTTCATTGTGTGTGTGTGTGTGTTTAGCTTGGTTCTGTGTGTGTTTTGAGTATCTATGGCTGTGCGTGAATGCGTCTGGGTGTGTAGATAGACTGAGCAGTAAACACCAAGACCAGCGCCACCACCACTGTATGTGCGTGAAGGTTGTGCTGTCTGTACGGTACACAACTGTCAATGATAACTCCCCATTACTACAGCTATTATTAATGGGACATAATGGTTATTCTCGCTTCAGGTATCGTGGCCTTTTAAGCTGAAAGGTGCCATTTTGTACATGACAGAGGGCAACTCCACCCCCACCGGGACATCCCCCAGCTTGGGACACCGGTACATCCTGCGTGGACCAAGAATAAGAGATATTAGGGAAAATGTGGGAGGTTTGGCCGGGTTGTGGTGGTGGTGTCCGCGTGCCACTACAGGCTACCCAACGCCAGCTCCCTTAGCCATGTTCTAATCTTCTTTTATCGTATACCTAGTGGCCATGGCGTTAATACTAGCCTTAGAGCTTTCGTTGATCTCAAGGGTGCCTTCGAC
>NW_025541370.1:230538-264787 GCF_017591435.1 Portunus trituberculatus
TGTGTGTGTGTGTGTGTAATAATAATAATAATAATAATAATAAACGGTTTATTAGTTAGGCAATGTAAAAATTACACTGAAAATATACAGGGGGACATTACCACAATGAACTAAAAATGCTTAACCTAACTATGGATAAACTTAACCTAGAATTCACTTATTTATTTAAGGCTCGCACAATAGTGGGCAGCGCGCTAAGTCGGTACCGATCAGTGCGCGGTGCTCTCAAGCGCCACGCGATTATGGTGTCGGGTGGCGCTAGCGAGGCACGTCGGGGGTAGCAGGTGGCGGAGACGTGGATGACGCAGCAGTCCTTCCCAAAATTTTCCAAGGCTTCCTGGTGTCTTGTGGCCAGCCTCGGCAGACTCAGGCAGGTCAGGGCGTCCTCGTAGGACCTGTAGGCAGGCCCAAGGATGACCTGAACGCCCTCCTCTGAACCCTCTCCAGCTGTTGTCGTTGTGTGAGGTTCAGGAGGAGGACCACGCTGGGGCGGCGTACATGAGCTTAGGGAGTATAAAGGTGAGGTACACTCCCCTCAGCTCATCTGCCGGTGCTCCCAGGGACCTGAGTCGGCGCAGTAAATAGATTTTATATGAGGCTGACCTGATGATGTTGGAAACATGCTGCTTCCATGATAACTGATCATCCACCAAGACACCTAGAACAGGGGTTCTCAACCTTTTTATCGTTAAGAACCCCCTGAGTTATAAGACCATCTACCAGTACCCCCAGTATTGTCACATGGAACATGGAACTCAATATGCAATGGCACTGCAAAGGATTTTATTAGATCAGCCATCTAAGTACCCCTGGAAATCTTCTTATGAAACCCCTGTGGTTCAGGATGGCCACTGTCCATGAGCTAACATCATTAGGTCTCTATGACGCTGAAGACGTCTATGCAGAACGGTTTGGTTGGCAATAGACAATCTCATTATCAGACTTTGATTTCTAAGTTATGAAAATAATCTCATTTACGGGGCTTCATATGTTCATGGTGTCTTGTAGTCTACTTACTAACCTAGAAGGAAAGAAAATATCATACTAACTTCGAGCTATCAATTGAGGAAGAAGTAATTTTTGTCCCAGGAATAGAGCAAGATGGTATATAAAAAAACACAATGCATAGTTATAACCTAACTCTACTATTATAGCGTTTTTTGTCGTAGATACATGTTTAGAAATACTTTACCTATCTTGATATCTCCTTACGTGACAAAAGAATATCCAAAAATATACGATATGCAGTTGACCATCTTTTCTGTGAAATATTACGATATCTGTTGAATCTGGCAACTTCAACGGGAGTTTGGGTCCTCTCCTAGTGTTTCCTTATGATTGAAACATTGATATTTACACGTCATTGTGATCAGGAAATAAAGAAAACTAAGTTTGCTTTTTTCTAAGAGCATGAAATAGAAAAATTTATGTTTACAAGTGGCAGTTTATGTATAAGACACGCAAACCTGTGTGCACTCATCCACTCTATCCAGAAGCTTAACTAATTTTCAAAAGTTCCCCAATAGCTACACAACTACCATTGGTCTACTGTTTCTATCCAGTTACCTACAAACACGTACACATTCAAGGCAGCAACATGCAAAGTACACTAAATACTCCGGAGCAAAGCTGCCTCACCTTGTTTCATTAATCAGCTAACTCTTGCACACTTTCACACCAAAGCTATTTTTCATTTACCATCGACGATTTTATATTCGAATCAAAATTAAAACGACGATTGAGAACTTTCGGCCTAAAGATGTTTGAGGGCCGTGACGGCCTTGGGCGCCGCACGGGGGAAGGAGGTGGCCGTCGGGTCCGGCCTGGGGCCCAAGGCAGGGAACTGGCTGCAGGTCCTGCTTTTCCTTGGTGGCCTCAAGCTTCACTACTAGTCGTCCACTTGCAGCGCATCACACTAGGCAAGGGTCGCCATAAGCAAGAGATCAATGTCTACCACTCACCGGATGGTACCGTGAGGGGCCCTAAAGGGTGATAAGGGCTCCTTGCATAGAATATGATGGTGAGTGGTGTGTACGGGACCTCTGCTTATAATGACACCGGGCTGAACAACTCGCCATGAACGAGGGCACGCTGTGCGCCATGAGCCAGGCACTGACAGTACCAGTGGTCCTTTACGTTAGGTTAGGTTAGATTAGGTTAGGTTAGGTTAGGTTAGGTTAGGTAAAAGGACTCACTTCATGACAGCGTTTGGGGAGTGGTGTGGCGGGTCATTGCTCATGGCGACCTGTGTGAGGCATTGCAAGGTTGCATCGTCACTGCTCTCATAACCACGGGACTGGGGTTGACCCTTTCTGGGTAAAAGTTTCGTCCCAGTACCTGTGTAGGTAATAATACTTTGGATCGTTTCGCCATCGCCATCGCCGCACCGTTAGCCTCGATAAACGGATCGTTATCCTCAACAAACACATCTGTACCGTGGACACTGGAATCGCAACCTGTCGTGGAATCCCATTGTTAGCGTGGACTCATTTTCCTTCGCGGCTTCAAGCTCACTGATTGTTGTCAACTTGCAGCGCCTCATACTAGGCAAGGCGTCGCCTTAAGCAGGGTGCCGTGTCTACCGTCCATCAGATGATGCCGTGAGGGGCCTTTAAGGGTGATAAGGGCTCCTTGCATAGAGTCTGGTGGTGAGTGGTGTGTACAGGACCTCTGCTTATAATGACATCGGGC
Source organism: Portunus trituberculatus (assembly GCF_017591435.1). NCBI lineage: Eukaryota > Metazoa > Arthropoda > Malacostraca > Decapoda > Portunidae > Portunus > Portunus trituberculatus. Next base: position 233,230 of record NW_025541370.1, read on the forward strand.
TGAACAACTCGCCATGAACGAGGGCACGCTGTGCGCCATGAGCCAGGCACTGACCGTACCAGTGGTCCTTTACGGGGTGAAAAGGACTCACTGACAGTGTTTGGGGAGTGGAGTGTGGCGGGTTATGCTCATGGCTACCCGTGTGAGGCGCAGTAAGGTGGCAGCGTCACTCTCCTCGCACTCACGGGTCTGGGGTGAACTCTTACGGGGTGAAAGGGTTCGCCCCAGTACCTGTGTGCAAGTGAACTTCAATTGCGTCGCAGTGAGGTGGCAGCGCCACTCTCCTCGCACCTAAGGGTGTGGGATGGACCCTTACGGGGTGAAAGGGTTCATCCCAGCACCTGTGTGCAAGTGGACTTCAATTGCAGCGCAGGAAGGTGGCAGCGTCACTTTACTCGCACTCAAGGGTGTTGGGTGGACCCTTACGGGGTGAAAGGGTTCGTCCCAGTACCTGTGTAGGCAAGTGGACTTCAATATTGTGTCTTGAAATCGCATCGTGAGGACTGGAACCGCATCGACATCGTGGAAACCCACATCGTTCCGTGGAAACTGGAATTGCATCTTGATCGTGGAAACTCGCATTATTATCTTGGAAACTGGAAGGGCATCTTTATCATGGAAAGGCATCGTCATTTTGGAAACTTGCATCGCTATCGAGGAAACTGGAATGCCATTGTTATCTTGGAAACTCAGGCGCTATCGAGGAATCTGGAATCAAATCTTATCGTACACACTGTTATCGTGGAAGCTCTCGTGATCGTCGTTCGTTTCGTTATCTCTGAATTACTTAATTAGTCTTGGTATTATTATTATTAGCTTCCATAATAATAGAGATGTTGGTCATTTTTATCTTATCTTTTTTACTGTATTTTTTTTTTCAGGGTACAGTTTAGTGTTCTTCAACCTTTTCTAAATTCGTGCACCTTTTCGAGAAGCAAGGAGGACTATAAAAGAAATGCATCAATATTCGTAATTTTCCCCTACTTTAAGACTGAAAATCGATAGATAACATTATTGAATATCTACCTGAAGCTACAGTTTTTTAGTCCTAAACAGTCGCTATATAGAGCGAAATGTACTACAGTATAACAAAATGCCACATCTCAAACACATTAGGCCCGTGTTCCGTCGGAGTGTAATATATTACTATTGTGAATAAATCGCAATACTTTGATTAATATCAATAGGAGAGGACCCAAACTGTCACAATTTCAGTGTTCGCAGGAGAGAGTCAGTATCGTCTCGCGGTACAGAGTAATCGTCTCTAAACACTGTATTACGATGTATCTATTGATTTGCCAGGGTTTTACTCCTACCAGTATTTTTCTGTTCTTATTCTACCATGGTATTTCTTTATAGTTACTTGAGTTTATACGACTGACATCATAATATAGAGCAAAACATAATTGTCTGGTGTACCAAGATCTTTCATTTCTAGAGACTTAATTACCTCACAGAGAGACACTATATGTGACTAACATGCAATGAATTTACCAAAAGGAACTTATCAGACAATTTTCGATCATTATGGCAGTGAACTAGTGCTTTGCAGTAGTTGCAACGTAACTTAACAGAGATAAATAAGTCACTGTGTGTGAATAACATATAAAATAAGAATCGGAGCAAATATTATAGGTTTGCAAGGTTGTGTGGCAACTGTAATCCAAGAGCTTTCTCAAGTGATATAACTAGAGTTTCCTTGTTAACGTTGTTAACGTGTCCTGGTTCTAGTGAAGGACACATTGTATACTAAAACAATTTGCTGCTATTTAAAACTGAAGCATTTTGAGAAACTACGTACCCCAAAAATTCCTCTCACGTACCCTGGGGTACGCGTACTAGGTTGAGAACCCTGACCTAGAAGCTTGGTGCTGCGGACCACCTGGAATGAAAAGAAAGCTAAGACTGCTGTGTGGAGGTACAAATGTGCATCACCACGGTCTTGGTGTGGTTGATGGTCATTTTGTTGTCCTCCGTCCACGTCTGTAGTTGGTTTAGAGTGGACTGCAGTGCTGAAAGTCTGGGTTGTGTTGTTGACGGACACGCCCACGGTGCAGTCGTCACATACTTCCAGCGGTTTCGAGCATCGTTGATAAGGATGAGGAAACACAGTGGGCCCATCTTGGTCCCCTGAGGGACCCGCATGTGAGCTGTTGGAAAGGAGACAGAGCCCTGATAACGAACGGCCTGACGCCTTCCCGTGAGGAAGTCTGCCAGCCACGCTATCAGGTAGGGAGAGACCCAGAGTGATGGCTTTGTTTGTCACAACAGTGTGATCAACAAGATCAAGGTCTTTCTGAAGTCCACAAAAGCAATAGCTAGAAAGTGTTGCGTTTGTCCAGGTGGCTGTGGACGAATTCCAGGAAGCTGACAAGGTAGTGAGATGTGGAGGTGGATTTAATATTGCCAAATTGTTGTGTGTCAATAGAGTTACAAATTTTTTATAGGCCCAGTCGAACACAAATCTTCACAGATAAGGCTGGGTATAGGGGTGATGGCGACTGGTCTTAGATCATTCAGTGACTGTGGATTAGAAATTTTATGACGTAAGATGTCTTCCAGTCATCAGGGCAGGAATGTTGAGAAAGGAGGCATTGATGATAGAGCAAAGGGTGTGGCAAGTTCTGGGGCAAATTCTCTGTAAATATTGATGGGAGGTCAGTAGTGGTGGATCTGTTTAGTTTAAATTTAAGAAGCTTCCTGTAAACATCAGCCTCCTGGACAGTGGGTGGAGGGAGGAGGCAGGGTAGGCTGGGAGTAGTGGAGTGAAAGGGAGTGTCTGACAGATCGCAGCAAGTGACCGTTAATCTCTTCGGCCGCTGTCAGGTGAAAGGTGTGAAACACAGGGAAGAGAAGAGGCTTGCTTTTGTAAACCACACAAAGACTTAATCTTGTCGTACCACTGTCTGTTGTTAGTAAGCTTGAGATGGTGAATTTTGTCTGGGTATAGCTTGCCTTGGCTTTTTAATTTCCTGATAACTCTGTTTCTTAAAATCCTGTACTGGTCAGGGCTAGAGTGGAAAGCCCTGTCACGCTGACGAGGAGTCGTTTGATGCAGGCGTCATCCAAGGGGCATCAGATGGGTCCACTGTGATGTCCTTGGTAAAATAGTGGTGGAACGCTTCTGTTGTGGTGGTGAAAATAGTTCCACCTCCAGTACCTCGGTCCATGGGTGATGTGTCAGCCACTGCCCAAATTCCCTCATGGCGGAGTGTGTGTGTGTGTGTGTGTGTGTTGCGTTAAATATAAATAAACTGTGTGACCCCTGCCCCCTTCCCCCATCTCTCCTCCAATAACTGCCCCCTCCCCTCTGCCCCCCACAATCTCTCCCTCAAGTCAGTGTGTAAAAATTTTAATAGTATTTCACCTTAATCTATTACTTGACCCCTCTTTCCCCCCTGTCTCCCCCAACTAATGACCTCCCTCCCCCACAGGTACAGGATGGCCAGGCGGGGGTTGCGGAAGACCAGCGGGCGAGGTCACAAGTGGAAGAAAGGTCACAGCTGTGTGTCCAACCCCGAGGTCACCAAGCACTGCCAAGCTGCCAGAGAGAGAGAGAGAGAGAGAGAGAGAGAGAGAGAGAGAGAGAGAGAGAGAGAGAGAGAGAGAGAGAGAGAGAGAGAGAAAAAAAGCTATGACATGATATTTTTTTCAATAATTCCCCGCCCATCCCAGCCTAACCTAGTGCAACAACCCCAGTACTATTCCCTCCCTCTCTTCTGCAGTTCCATTCATGTTTTTCAATGTTTTTCTAATATTTTTCTTGTTTTCTCTTACTTTTCAACAATTTAAGTGCATGCTGTGATCCAGATCTGAAAAACTGATTTCAAAACAAAGTTATAGAATTTATGACTTGAAATTTTGAGGATATTGTAAGCTATTGGTTGTCTTTGAAGTATTTACCTTGTTGTATTGATATGATAATCCAAATATCTTACTTATGTGTTTTTAGGGTGCAGATTTTCCTGTATAATCACTCCCAGATCTTTTTTCTCTTTAGTCTTCATTATTTTTTCCTCTCCCATCAAATAGTTCCATACCGGTCTTCTCTTACTCTTTCCTAGTTCCATTACATGACATTTGTTGACATTAAACTCCAATTTCCACTTGTTGCTCCACTCATAGATCTTGTTTATATCTTTCTGTAACAGCAAACAGTCCTCCCTGGTTTTGATAACTCTTAGCAGCTTTGCATCATCACCAAACATTTTAATATAATTGATTATCATAATGTGAATGTCGTTTACATAAATCTGAAACATAATGGGGGCTAACACTGACCCTTGTGGCACTCTGCTGGTTACTTAACCCCAAGATGAGTATGTATCTCTGATCACAGTTCTCATTTCCCTATCCTTCAAATAATCTCTTGTCCATTGGAGCAAGGTTCCTCACAGTCCTCCAATGTTCTCTAGTTTCCAAAGTAGTCTTCCATGCGGGACTTTATCAAAAGGGTTTTTCATGTCCAGGTATACTGTGTCCACCATCCGTCTCTGCTTTCCAGTCCTTCTGTAACTCTCGAGTAGAAGCTTAATAAGTTTGATACACATGACTTCCGTGTCCTGAACCCAAATTGTCTTTTCAATATGACTTGTTCTTCTTCCAGATGTTTAACCCATTTTTCTTTGATAATGATTTCACACAACTTCCCCAAAACACTTCTAAGTGACACTGGTCTGTAGGTTAGTGGTTCAGTTGCCTTTCCTCTTTTAAATATCAGTATTACATTAGCTCTCTTCCATTCTAGTGGAACTTTCCCTTCATTTAGTGAACTTGTAATTATTTCCCAAATTGGTGTGTGTGTGTGTGTGTGTGTGTGTGTGTGTGTGTGTGTGTGTGTGTGTGTGTGTGTGTGTGTTTGTGTATTTAGCTAGTTGTAGTTTTCCAGGGCCTGGGCTTTATGCTGGTGTGGCCCCGTCTCCATATCTACACTTATCCAATTTTTCTTTCAAACTCTGCACACTCGTTGGTGACACCACTTCTTCACCCAAACTGTTCCACGTCTCAACACATCTTTGCGGGAAACTCTATTTTTTAACATCTCTCAGGCATCTTCCCTTCCTCAGCTTTTTACTATGCGATCTTGTTGTTTGAATGTCATATTCTTCTCTCAGTCTAACCTAACCTTGTCATTTTATTTATTTATTGATTTATTTTTAACAAACCTAATCTAACCTAACCAAACATTTGCAGGTCCGCAGAAAACGACACGCCGATTTATTTGAAGTCAAGGACGGAGATTAAAACGGCCTTGAAAAACACCACACCCGTTTTGTCCACCGCCATCACCACCTTTTCCCAGATCAAGGACAAAGTGTATTACAGACTCACACATAAGGAAGAGGTGCATGTGAGTGTGTTTGGGTGTGTTTTGGGTCTGTTTGGGTGTGTTTTGAGGTGTTTTGAGTGTGTTTGGTGTGTTTTGGGGTTCTTGGGTGCATTTGGGGTGTGTTTTGAGTGTGTTTAGATGTGTTTTGGTATGTTTGGGTATATTCAGGTGTGTTTGGGTGTGTTTGAGTGTGTTTGGGTGTGTTTTGAGTGTGTTTCATGTGTTTTTTATGCATTTGAATGTGTTTTTGGATATTACAAGTGTTTGGGTGCAGTTTTGGGTGTGTTGTTTGTGTTTTTCAAAGTGTGTTATGATGCTAATGTATTTTAAGCTAACCTACCACCCAAGACACTCTCTCTCTCTCTCTCTCTCTCTCTCTCTCTCTCTCTCTCTCTCTCTCTCTCTCTCTCTCTCTCTCTCTCTCTCTCTCTCTCTCTCTCTCTCTAAGTAAGAGTTTTTGTGCTATTGATAGAGTAGATGTCATACTAATCTGTCAATAGAACCATCAAACTACCCTTAAAAACCCGTATGACTGAAATTAGAGTCTTTTTTTAAATATAGGTTATGTTGCCACAATTTTCAATGCCCACATGTGGCTTTTGATAAGTTAGATATCAATGTAATCTGTCAATACAGCCATCAAACCTCCCTTGAAAACCCGTGAGATTCTGATTTGTAAAGCGCAGGGCACACACATTTGTGGGGGTTGGTTTTTGCGGGTGATTGAAATAGTAGTGTTGAAACAAGTGTCTTTTAGAAGTACAACTTAGGCGACCACTGGTTTCCAAAGTCCACAGTTAGGAGGAAGTTTGTTCTTAAGAGTGTTTCTGCTTTTGATTTGATAAATATCATGTTACTCTGTCAATAGATCATTAAAAACTGGAGGGGTTTGGCTGTGTTTCTGGGGTGTTTGGGGTGAAAGAGTGTGTGTTTGTGGGGTTTGGGTGTGTTTTTGTGGTGTTTGAGTGTTTTGGGTGGTTTGGGGATATTTGGATGTGTTTTGGGTGTTTAGGAGTGTTTTGAGTGTGCTTTGGGTGTGTTTAGGGTGTGTTTGAATGTCTTTGGGTGATGTTTAGATGTGTCTCTCATCTGCATGTTGAAACACACCAAAACACACACTCAAGCACACCAAAAACACCCCAAACCCCACCACACACCAAAACACACTGAACACATTCAACACACCAAAGCACACTCTCAAACACACCCCAAACACACCAAAGCACACACTGAACACAACACCAAACACCACAGAAAACACAAAACACACCAAGCACACACTGAACACACTTAAACACCACAGAACACTCAAACACACAGCAACACTGAACATAACAAACACCAAAACACAAAACACCCCAAAACACACCAAAACATTACCTAAACACACTTGTTTTAAAGCTAACCTAATCTAACAGCCCATAACCACTCCTTCTCTCTCTCCACAGATTTGAACCTTGTGTTTTGAAGTTTTGAATGTTTTTCTGTTTTTTTTTTTACATTATTCGTGTGTTTTAATGTTTTTTTAATGTTTCCGTATGTTTTTCATTCATTCTTCCTTTGTTTTGGTGTTTTTTTAATGTTTCCCTTCGTTTTTCTTACATTTCGTTAGGTTTTTCTAATTTTTTTGACAATTTAAGCCTCCTTTCCAAGCTCAGCAAAGCTAGCCTAACTAGACACCCCCAAACCACTCGCTCTCTCTCTCTCTCTCTCTCCTGCAGGCCATGAGGACCTGAGGCGGTGGATGGTGTGTGGGTCCAGTACATCACAGACAACCTGCAGTTCATGTTTGGGATGGGACACACTGGGACAGCCTTGGACATTCTTTGTATATTAGGTCCTTTAGTTCTGGCACCATCTTTTTAGCAATCTTCTGTATCTGTTCTAATCTTCTTATATCCTTTTCAGAACTCGTGGAGACCACACCACAGCTGCATATTCCAGCCTTGGGCGTATCATGCTTGTGATGATTTTTTTTCATCATATCTTTGTCCATGAATTGAAATGTCATTCTTATATTTGTCAACATTTTACATGATAATCCAAATATCTTGCCTATGTGTTATTGGGGTTCAGATTTTTCTGTATAATCACTCCCAGATCTTTTTCCTCTTTAGTCTTCATTATTTGTTCCTTATCCATCAGGTAGTTCCATACCGGTCTTCTCTTACTCTTTCTTAGTTCCATTACGTGACATTTCTTGGCATTAAACTCCAATTTCCACTTCCTGCTCCATTCATAGATCTTGTTTATATCTTCCTGTAACAGCAAAACGTCCTCCCTGGTTTTGATAACTCTTAGCAGCTTTGCATCATCAGCAAATAGATTAATATAACTGTTTACCCCATTGTGAATGTCGTTTACATAAATCTGGAACATAATGGGGGCTAACACTGACCCTTGTGGCACTCCGCTAGTTACTTTACCCCAAGTTGAGTATGTATCTCTGATCACAGTTCTCATTTCCCTGTCCTTCAAATAATCCCTTATCCATTCTGATAAGGTTCCTTGCAATCCTCCTATGTTCTCTAGTTTCTAAAGTAATCTTTCATGAGGGACTTTATCAAAAGCCTTTTTCATTTCCAGGTATACTGTGTCTACCATCCGTCTCTGCTTTCCAGTCCTTCTGTAACTCTGGAGTAGAAGCTTAATAAGTTTGATACACATGACCGTCCTGTCCTGAACCCAAATTGTCTGTTCTATATGACTTTTTCTTCTTCCAGATGTTTAACCCATTTTTCTTTGATAATTATTTGACACAACTTCCCCAAAATGCTTGTAAGTGACGCTGGTCTGTAGTTTAGTGGTTCAGTTGCCTTTCTTCCCTTAAATATCAGTATTACCTTGGCTGTCTTCCATTCTAGTGGAACTTTCACTTCATTTAGTGAACTTGTAATTATTTCCCAAATTGGTGTGTGTGTGTGTTTACCTAGTTGTATTTTACGGGAGGGGAGCCTATGGTGGTGTTGTCCCGTCTGTGTATCTCACAGTGTCTAATTTTGTGTTGAAGTGGTGGTGGTGGACTTTGCACACACCACCTCTCTGTCCAGTCCGTTCCATATATCTATCACTCTATGGGGGAAAGCTGTTTTTCTTGAAGTCTCTTCTGTAGTTGTCTTTTGTGAGTTTTAGTCCATGTCCTCTTGTGTCCCTCTTCAGCAGGTCCATCCTATCAGGAAGCTCCATATTATTTATTATTCTGTAGATGGTCAACAGGTGGCCTCTTTCTCTTCTCTGCTCCAGTGTTGGTCAGTCCAGTCTCTTTTCATACGTAAGAGCCGACAAGGTTGGGGCCAGTTTGGTGGCCGCTCTTTGTAGCCTTTCAATTTTGGTGATATTCTTCCTGGTGTGAGGTGACCACAGTACTGCTGCATACTCCAGTCGTGGTCTGATCAAGGATGCCAATAACTTTTTCACCATATCTTCATCAATATATGTGAATGCAATGGTAATGTTTCTCAGTAAGTTGTAGGTCTCACCAACAATTTGATTGATATGTTTATTGGGGGGACATTTCCTTTGTTATGAGAACTCCCAGGTCCTTTTCACTTTCCACCTTCTTAATCTTCTCTTCTCCAAGTTTGTATTGTCTTGTTATCCTATTTTTGCTCTTCCCAAATTCCATTATGCTACATTTGTTAATGTTGAATTCCATCTCCCATCTTTTCCTCCATTCCCATAGTCTATCTAAGTCCTGCTGTAGAGTTCCACCATCATCGTGCGAGCCAACTTTCTTCAAAAGTGTTGTGTCGTCTGCAAAGAAACTCGTGTATCTTTAATTTGTGTATGGGTGACTTTTGACGTGCTGGAACGCATTCCTTACTATTACATGTTGTAATGGGTTCGGTATACGGTAATTTTGATTTACGGTGAGGTTTTCAGGAACGCATATGTACCGTATAACGAGGACTTACTGTATATTGTTATGATATTGTATTGATTTCAGCTTCAATATGGCCTGTGAAGGAAAAGGTATGTAATCTATTTTCTGTATAGCATGTTTATTGTTAAGTCCTCGTTTGTTAGTGTGTCGTGCATGAATACTTTTTTTCAAGCTAACAATTAGTCGTATGTTGTATCTATGGTGGTGTTTGCTTGATTTAGGTTGAACCAATACTAAAGTGTGCTTATTGTGTTGTACAGTTTTGTGCATGAGAAGTGAATGTTATTACCTTTAGGTTTTCCTATTACACTTGTGTGTAGTTTGTATTGCTTTGCTTTACATTGTTTTGCTTTGCCTCACTGATTATATTCATATCCTTGACCAAATATACTTTATTGCCAGTCTAACTGGTTTTCATGAATGGAAAGACAATGGTATGATTTTTTTTTTCTGAATTGAAACATGTTTGTTTGCATTGATGTAGGATACCTAGCTATGTGTTAAAATGCTTAATGTATATTTGACTTGCTTGTGTGACGTCTCTGCTTTCCATACTCTTTAGTGATATTTTGGCTGTAGCTAGGGCTTACAAACACGTGGGTATTCCCACAAAACCACCCCCACCTGCTTCTAGGTGCTTAAACATGCATCTTTTATTTTGTAACTTTGAATGGTGATATGCTTATTGTGTTAGTTTCAACGCTGATATATAATGCTAATAATGTCTGAGGTCTGTGGTAATGGTGTATGCTCTGTTGTGGCATCTTGCATAGTTGATGTGATCAACTATGTAGCTTTTGTCTGCATGTACACCAATTTACTTTTCTCTATATATACCTTACTTTTTCTTGTTACATTTATTGTGTATGCTTAAAAAAACTGAAATTCACTCAACATGCTGTGTTCCATTATAATCATTAGTGACTCAAGTATTTTCTGTTCTGTGAAACTAAGCCCTCCTACACGTCATTCCTACCCATTATCCTGATAATTACTCAAATGTCAATTTTTCACTGCTTAACTTTTTTCAAAGTAATCCCTTTGGAAGAGAATTAAGGGTTAAGACACATATCAAACTAAGTTGGGCCTCCCACCTTGTTATTATTTTGTGAGAGCCCTTTGTTTGTTTGTGTGTTGCCTTAGGTTAACACCTTTATCATGTAAGACAGAGTTTCCCTTACAGTTTTGATCATCATTAGGATTGAGAGACTAGAGTACCCTGACTTATAGTTTTGTCTTCAACATTTTTAGAACAATGATAAAAAAAATTATGATGAGACACAGCATGATTAATACATTGAAGTATTCATTATTGTTTAAATATCATATTTAGATACTAAACATGAAATAAAAACACAAATAAACCATTGCTTTTTTCTGCTACCTTTATTATAAATGTTGACTCAACACACTACAAAAAGGTACATACACACATACTGTGTATGTACCTTTGGGCATGTGTATATTAGAATAAGGACTCCACTCTGTGGTTTTCCAAGCTCAAAGACTTCCTCAGAGGAGACTGCACCTTGAAACCAAACCTGTGCTGTTCTATTGTACAAATAGTCCCTGATCCATCCTAATAATCTACCTTTTACACCTTTGAGAATGAGTTCCTCCATAATAACATCTTTGTTGGCCCTGTCGAAGGCACCCTTGAGATCAATGAAAGCTCTAAGGCTAGTATTAACGCCATGGCCACTAGGTATACGATAAAAGAAGATTAGAACATGGCTAAGGGAGCTGGCGTTGGGTAGCCTGTAGTGGCACGCGGACACCACCACCACCACAACAAACCTCCCACATTTTCCCTAATATCTCTGTTATTCTTGGTCCACGCAGGATGTACCGGTGTCCCAAGCTGGTGGACAATTACAGAATACAACGAGACTTGGACAGGCTGATAGCATGGGCAGACAGGTGGCAGATGGAGTTTAATTCTAAAAAGTGTCAGGTTATGCATTTAGGTAAAGACAACACAAACTTTAGCTATGAGATGGAGGGATGTTGGCTAGAGGCAGTAGAGGAAGGAAAGGATTTAGGAGTAGTGATAGACAGGACTATGAAATTTTCAAAGCAATGTTTAGAAGCAAGAAATAGGGCAAATAGGATCCTGGGTTTTATAAATAGAAATGTTAGTTATAAAAGTAAGGAAGTGGTGCATAGCATATAATTCCTATGTTAGACCCCATTTAGAGTATTGCATACAGGCCTGGTCACCCCACTATAGGCAGGATATCAACATGTTAGAAGCAGTTCAGAGAAGAGCAACTAGGATGATACCAGCATTAAAGCGCCTGGAGTATAGAGATAGATTAAAGGAATTAAACATGTTTTCATTTGAGAGGAGATGTATAAGGGGATATGATAGAGTTATTTAAAATGTTCTCAGATACAAACTACATAGATGTGAGATCTTTCTTTACCTTAGAGGAGGGAAATAGGACTAGAAATCATGGCAGGAAGATTAAAAAGCAAGGCTGCAGGTTAGATATAAGAAAATATTTCTTTAGTCATAGGGTGGTAGACTTCTGGAATGCATTGCCAGAGACGGTTGTAAATAGCACTAGTTTGACAATGTTTAAAACAGATTAGATAAGCACTTAAATTTATTAGATTTATAATTATGTATAACACTGCATGATAGTTTTATAAGAAATTTACTATAGTTAAACAAGACATGATCCCCATGTATGGGGACCACAAATTGTAGAGGATTTCGCTGCAGGACTTAGCTCTGTTAATGGGCCAAATATTTAGAATTAGTATATAATGTATTGTGTACTTGTAAGTGTATCTTTAAGTACTGATGACGAGGTCGCTGTGCGACTGATACAGGATAACCTAGATGGGCCCTGGTGGCCCTTTGTTATCCTATTATTAATGTTATGTTATGTTATGTTATGTCCCGGTGGTGGTGGAGCTGCCCTCTGTCATGTACAAAATGGCACCTTTCAGCTTAAAAGGTCACGATACCTGAAGCGAGAATAACCATTATGTCCCATTAATAATAGCTGTAGTAATGGGGAGTTATCATTGACAGTTGTGTACCGTACAGACAGCACAGCCTTCACGCACATACAGTGGTGGTGGCGCTGCTGGTGGTCTTGGTGTTTACTGCTCAGTCTATCTACACACCCAGACGCATTCACTCACAGCCATAGATACTCAAAACACATTCAAACACACACAGAACCAAGCTAAATACACACACACACACAATGAAGTGAAGTGTTACCATATTCCCAGGCAGTTTTTAGCAGCACAAGCGGCAAGACAAGAGTGAACCAGCAGTGCAAGGCAAGCCACCCTGACCTGCAGCCTTCACCACACCCCTCCTTCACTTACTCAAGGTGTGTTTAAGGCCATTCGCTTATCTTGGGCCTCCATTTACCTACGGAGTGAAAATACCTCGAACTGTACCCAGATTTGTAAAGGTGATTAGGTAAACAAGCGGTCATAGAGGCAAGTTGTGTATATTCGCCGTTGTTATTTGCGTCCTTCACTCACAGTAAGCCAAACATGTGCCAGAGTGCACCCACCAGTCTATTATTTTCATCTTCCATGGTCATTTCTTCCCGACATAGCTTCATTTTGTTGTGGTGAGATTTTAAAGGCAACATATGGACCCCGCGCCGCTGTTCCCGCCTCCAGGTCCCCGGATGTTACCTACCCCTCCTGTCCCCTGCCACCATCCCCCCCTGGCAGCCTGCTCGGTCAAATACTTTTTTCTAATATTTCGTGAGAGTAATGTTACGCTTCCATGGTGTGTTTTTATGGTTTGTATAAATGTTTCGTTGTGTTTGAAGTGTGTTGCGCGCCTGTGTTGGGTAAATATGTGGCGTTTAGTGGTGTTTTATGGCGTGTGTTAAAGGCTTTTCAACGGTCAAAATTTTTCCTCTCGAATTTTGAGGTTTCTTATTTGAAGGTATAAGTGGGCCTTTGTGGTATCAAAGGATCGGCTGTCCTCTTTTAGGCGTGAAATCAATCTATTGAGTGAAATATGTGGACTTTGAAATGGTGTTTGGTGGTGTTGAAAAACGTCTTATTTTTCTTTATTTTATTTGGTGACGTTTGTGGTTCTCGGTGTAACTCGCTGTGGAATGCCTTGAAAGATACCTCACACTCCCTCAAATGTGGTAAAACACTCGCCAAGTGAAAATGGTTTGACTTTGCAGGGCGTTTTAGCAGATTTATGAGTTTGAATGTTATTTTATATTTAGCATACTTAATTTAGACATTTTTTGAAAACTAGTTAAGCTGGAGTTGTTTTGATATTTTCAAATTTAGTTTTACTATTTATCACGTCATAAAATAACAAGCACTCGGCCGTGGCTTTGTTTTTTCTAAAAGTCATTTTTAAAATGAAATGATTTACGTAATTTAGCTGAGTGACCCCCTCTCCCGTTCTCTTGTGATGACCACAGCCCAGGTGGTGACTCATTATAGCCCCGGGCTGCCGCCTCTTTTCCAAACCCGCAGTTCGTCAATATTTTGCCTAATATCTGGTGATTCCTGCGCGTTTTCGTGTGTTTCTGGGTTCAGGTGTGTAGATAGTAGTAGCAGAAGGAAGTAGAAAGGAGAAATAAAGGAGGATAAGGAGGAAGGAAGGAGAAAGAAAGAAGGAAGAGGAGGAGAAGCCAAGTCACAATACTTAAGTCACCCTCCTTATCCTCAATATTTTGTCTAATATCTTGTGTTTTGATGTGTTTCTAGGCTCAGACGTCAAGACGGAAGCAACAGAAGGAAGAAGAAGGAGAAATAAAGGAGAACGAAGAAGAAACGAGAAATAGAGGCGGAATAGGAGTAGGAGCCAAGGTGTAATATTTAGGTAAGTGTCCCTTTTAATGCTAACGTTCTTTATAATGCATAGTGTTGGATTTGGGACACATTTGAGGTGTTTTAAGTGTGTTGCAGGGTGTTTGGGGGTATTATACGTGTGTTTTGGGTGTATTTAAAGTATTTTCGTGCGTTTTAAGTCTCTTAGGTGTATTTGACGTGCCTTGAGTGTGGTGTACAGGTGTATTTGAGTATTGGCATGTCTTGAGTGTTTTGGGGGCATTTTGAGGTGTTGCAGGGTGTTTTGAATGTGTTTTGGGTGCATTTTGAGGTATTGTATAGTGTTTTGAGTGTGTTTGCAGTGTTTAAGTGATTTTGAGTGTATGTATTTAGTGCGTTTTGAGTGTAATTTCCGGCACTTTGAGGTGTTGCATGGTGTTTTGAGTGAATTTGGGTTAGTTTTGAGTGTTTTAAGATGTGTGGGTGTGTGTTACGGGTCTTTTGGGTGTGTGAGAGTGATTTGGTGTATATTGGGTGTTTCTAGTAAGTTTTGGGTATGTTTGTGGGCATTTTGAGTGTGTTTTGGGTGTTGTAAGTGGTTTGGGGTGTGTTGGGTGTGTGTAGGAGTGGTTTTGGTGTGTAATGGGTGTTTCTAGTGAATATTGGTTGTGTTTTCCGGAATTTTGAGGTGTTGCATGGTGTTTAGGTGTTGTAAGTGGTTTGGGTGTGTGTTGGGGATGATTTTGGATTATGTTTGTTGTGTTTCGTGAGTTTTGTGTGTGTTTTGTGGCATTTAGAGGTGTTCCATGGTGTTTTGGGTGTGTTTTAAGTGGTTGGGGGTGTGTTGGTGTTGATTTTTGGTGTTTTTAATAAATTTTGTGTGTGTTTTGGGCCTTTTTGGGTGTTTATTAGTGATATTATTCAGAGCGCCGCATTTAACCCATTCAAATAACATAACATAACATAACATAAATAATGGGATAACAAAGGGCCACCAGGGCCCATCTAGGTTATCCTGTATCAGTCGCACAGCGACCTCGTCATCAGTACTTAAAGATACATTTACAAGTACACAATACATTATTATATACTAATTCTAAATATTTGGCCCATTAACAGGGCTAAGTCCTGCAGCGAATTCCTCTACAATCTGTGATCCCCATACATGGGGATCATGTCTTGTTTAACTATAGTAAATTTCTTATAAAAACTATCATGCAGTGTTATACATAATTATAAATCTAATAAATTTAAGTGCTTATCTAATCTGTTTTTAAACATTGTCAAACTAGTGCTATTTACAACCGTCTCTGGCAATGCATTCCAGAAGTCTACCACCCTATGACTAAAGAAATAATTTCTTATATCTAACCTGCAGCCTTGCTTTTTAATCTTCCTGCCATGATTTCTAGTCCTATTTCCCTCCTCTAAGGTAAAGAAAGATCTCGCATCTATGTAGTTTGTATCTAAGAACATTTTGAATAACTATCATATCCCCTTATACATCTCCTCTCAAATAAAAACATGTTTAATTCCTTTAATCTATCTCAATACTCCAGGCGCTTTAATGCTGGTATCATCCTAGTTGCTCTTCTCTGAACTGCTTCTAACATGTTGATATCCTGCCTATAATAGCCCACGTAGAGTTACAATCCAAGTCTACACTTAAATCTAGATATATGTAACCTAAATACTCCTTGAAATTGAATCACTAATACTACAAAAAACATCGCCATTAATTTGGGTGTGTAGATAGAAGGGGGAAGTGTTGAAGGTGGTAGCGAGTGTTTGCAGATCCCGCGGGCCAAACAAGGAGAACGGAATATGCCAACGCTGTCGTAATGGTACACTATCATATATATATATATATATATATATATATATATATATATATATATATATATATATATATATATATATATATATATATATATATATATATATATATATATATATATATATATATATATATATATATATATATATATATATATATATTTTTATCTCTCTCTCTCTCTCTCTCTCTCTCTCTCTCTCTCTCTCTCTCTCTCTCTCTCTCTCTCTCTCTCTCTCTCTCTCTCTCTCTCTCTCCGTCCTGATAAAATAATGAACCAGATTTTCTTATCATCACCACCACCACCACAACTACCACTATCAACCACCACCACCACAACCACCGCCACCGCAAGAACCACCACCACCACCACCAAAATAGGTCTCTCTCTCTCTCTCTCTCTCTCTCTCTCTCTCTCTCTCTCTCTCTCTCTCTCTCTCTCTCTCTCTTTTCTCTTACCTTAGAGAGAGAGAGAGAGAGAGAGAGAGAGAGAGAGAGAGAGAGAGAATAATATATATATATATATATATATATATATATATATATATATATATATATATATATATATATATATATATATATATATATATATATATATATATATGATAGTGTACCATTACGACAGCTTTGGCATATTCCGTTCTCCTTGTTTGGCCGCAGGATCTGCAAACACTGCTACCACCTTCAACACTTACCATTTCTATCTACACACCCAAATTAATGGCGATGTTTTTTGTGGTATTAGTGATTCAATTTCAAGGAGTATTTAGGTTACATATATCTAGATTTAAGTGTAGACTTGGATTGCAACTCTACGCGGGCTATTTGAATGGGTTAAATGCGGCGCTCTGAGTAATATCACTAATAAACACCCAAAAGGACCAAAACACACATAAAACTCACTAAAAATACCCAAAATCATAATAAACACACCCCAAACCACTTAACACACACCCAAAATACCATGCGAACACTAATACGGCGTGCGTGCGTGTGTGTAACTGCCTGGAGCAAGCTCAACTCACGATGTTACTTGTATAACACCCTGCTCCTTCTGTCCCTCTCCTGTGTCCCAGGGCTGCCACGGACGGTAGACAGGATAACCTGGTGACCCATCGTGTAGGGGAGGTACAGTATACTCCAAAAATAGTGAAAATAAGTTTATGGAAAGTTTTCAGGATAACTATTTAGTGCAGATGGTAGATAAACCTACTAGGGGAAGGAAGGTTTTAGACATAGTACTAACAAATATTGAGCATTGTTTAAAGGAAGTTGAGGTAGGAGAGACTTTAGCAAACAGTGACCATCATATAATTAGATTTATCATTAATTCCAGTAGGGATAATATAGTGAATAAGACTAGAGTCCCATACTATCAGAAAGGCAATTATGGTAGGTTACGTCAGTTATTAGGAGAGGTAAACTGGGAAGATAGTTTTGGAAATAAAACTGCACAGGAGATGTGGGATATTTTTAAGGTTGTAGTAAAGGGTATAGTGATGCAGTGTATCCCTTATAAAGATATAAGGCAGAGAAACAGGAAGCCATTATGGTGGACTCTTGAGATAGGTAGCCAGATCAGAGAGAAGAAGAGGGCATACAGAGAGTTGCAGAAAAGTGGGAAGATGTAGATTTGATTAGGTACAGACAGGTCAGAGATGATTTGAGTAAGGTTATAAAAAAGTAAAAGGCAGGCAGAGATAAAACTAGCTAGAGCTGGGAGTAAAGATCCCAAAAATTATATAGTTATTACAAGGTCAGTGATAAAAGAAATAAGGATAGGATTGGACCACTCAGAAAAGATGGTGTAGTAGTGGATCAAAATGAAGACATAGTAGAATTATTGAATGAACAATTTTCTTCAGTATTTACTAGGAAAGAATAGGAAATCCTGTTACAAACAGTGCGACGAGTAGTTTAAGAGCTTTAGAAAATATTGATATAAAACCGGGAATTATTAGGAAATTTATTCTTGAACTAGACGATAGGAAAGCTAGTGGTCCTGATGAGCTACATGCCAGAGTACTTAGGGAGGTGTAGACAGTATTTCTGAAGCACTTAAGTTAATCTTTGAAAGATCACTTAGGTTTGCTGAGATACCTCAGGACTGGAAGTTAGCTAATGTTTCTTCAATATTTAAAAAAAGGTAGGAAGGATGATGCGAATAATTATAGACCGATCAGTTTAACTAGTATAGTATGTAAGATACTAGAAAATCATTAAGGGTAGTATTTGGGAGCATTTAAATGAGAATAGATTAATTAGAGATACCCAACATGGCTTTAGATCAGGAGGTCCTGTCTTACAAATTTGCTCGATATCTTAGAATATATTACCAAGGAGTTAGATGATGGAAATAGCATAGATGTTATATATCTAGATTTTAGCAAGGCGTTTGATAAGGTACCGCATAGGAGGCTAGTGTACAAATTGAGACTACATGGGATAGGGGTAGGTTAGTTGATTGGATTAGTGAATGGCTTTCTGATAGGAAACAGAGTAGTATTAAATGGGGCAATGTCTGAGTGGAAGGAAGTGGTTAGTGGGGTACCCCAAGGATCAGTGCTAGGACCTCTTCTTTTCTTGGTGTACATTAACGATTTAGATATAGGAATTAGTAGCAAAGTATCAAAGTTTGCAGATGATACTAAGATAGCATGTGCAGTACAGGGTGAAAAGGACAATTACAGAATACAACGAGACCTGGACAGGCTGATAGCATGGGCAGACAGGTGGCAGATGGAGTTTAATTCTAAAAGTGTCAGGTTATGCATTTAGGTAAAGACAACACAAACTTTAACTATGAGATGGAGGGATGTTGGCTAGAGGCAGTAGAGGAAGGAAAGGATTTAGGAGTAGTGATAGACAGGACTATGAAATTTTCAAAGCAATGTTTAGAAGCAAGAAATAGGGCAAATAGGATCCTGGGTTTTATAAATAGAAATGTTAGTTATAAAAGTAAGGAAGTGGTGCGTAGCTTATATAATTCCTATGTTAGGCCCCATTTAGAGTATTGCATACAGGCCTGGTCACCCCACTATAGGCAGGATATCAACATGTTAGAAGCAGTTCAGAGAAGAGCAACTAGGATGATACCAGCTTTGAAGCGCCTGGAGTATAGAGATAGATTAAAGGAATTAAACATGTTTTCATTTGAGAGGAGATGTATAAGAGGGATATGATAGAGTTATTTAAAATGTTCTCAGATACAAACTACATAGATGTGAGATCTTTCTTTACCTTAGAGGAGGGAAGTAGGACTAGAAATCATGGCAGGAAGAAGAAAATATTTCTTTAGTCATAGGGTGGTAGACTTCTGGAATGCATTGCCAGAGACGGTTGTAAATAGCACTAGTTTGACAATGTTTAAAAAACAGATTAGATAAGCACTTAAATTTATTAGATTTATAATTATGTATAGCGCTGCATGATAGTTTTTTATAAGAAATTTACTATAGTTAAACAAGACATGATCCCCATGTATGGGGATTACAGATTGTAGAGGAATTCGATGTAGGACTTAGCCCTGTTAATGGGCCAAATATTTAGAATTAGTATATAATGTATTGTGTACTTGTAAGTGTATCTTTAAGTACTGATGACGAGGTCGCTGTGCGACTGATACAGGATAACCTAGATGGGCCCTGGTGGCCCTTTGTTATCCTATTATTTATGTTATGTTATGTTATGTTAAGACTCACCAATTTCCACTGTAAACATCGTCGCCTCTCTTCCTTCGCCCTGCCATCACCAAGCCTGTCTTTCCCTTATTCGTTACTTCACTATACTCTAGTGGCGTCTTACCTTCAGTTTTGGTCCTTAGCATTAAAACCTTAACTAACATACAATTTACTAATGCTGGTTTACGTGTTTCCTTATCGTCGCGCAGACCCCTTGGCATGCGTCTATAATAATTATTATCATCATTATTATCATTATTTTGTCAGCCCTGAAAATCCTACAACCTTAAAAACACACACAAAACAATAAATAACAATAAAAAAGAAAGATGATAACAAGAACAGGCGTAAAACATCATTATTATCATTGTTTTGGCAGCCCTGCCCATCCTGCAGCCCCGCAGTGATCCTGTACGCCCTGCTGCTGCTGCCGCTCCTGCTAGTGGTGACCCTGACAATGAGAGTCAACCTGTGCTCTGTTCTCATGGACTTTTAGCATTATCGTGTGCTGAGAGGGCGTAGAGCACTGTCTTGCTGACACACACACACACACACACACACACACACACACACACACACACACACACACACACACACACACACACACTCTCACTCTCACTCTCTCTCTCTCTCTCTCTCTCTCTCTCTCTCTCTCTCTCTCTTATACCTGTTGTACAAATCTTTCTTTCTTTCCTTACTCTAAAGTTGCCCAGGTCTTGGACGACTCTCTTCCTGAGTACCATCATCCTATTGTTAATATTTATTTATTTATGCATCTATTTACTTTGTTTCCATCCTAATCTTACTGCCACGATGTTTGTGTGCGGCGAGTTCACTCTCAAACCATAAACTTCGTGTAGTACACTTTAACACGGCTAGGTACATGGTTAGTAAATATCTATGTATGCTTTCTTTTTGTGCCGCGTCCTCGCGGCAGGCATGTGACCGCGTGGTGTTAGGGTATGAATTGTATATAAATATTTTTTTCCTTGTTTCTATACACAGCCGTGAGAAGCGAGGCTGATCTTAGCGAGAAGCACATCCTTTCATTTCCATATGCAAGCACTTCTTATGCATACGTTCCCACAGGCTCAGTGTGGGAACCTCTGGTTGCTGGATTATATATATGTAATTATTACAGCATAGACATACATTTAGTACTATCATACATTTTATTTATTTCATTTATAATGAAGTAATACTTTTACTATTGTAACCAATGCATTTGTAAGTGTTCTTAAATATATGAGTCGGTCACCGGTGTGAGTGAGTTTTTGGTGACGAAAGATGGACAAGACGAGCTGCGTTAGTTGCAGTCTGGCGAACATACGAGCTGGCCGTTGTGCTCCCCCGGGCGTTTGCAAGGGAACTGTGTGTGTGTGTGTGTGTGTGTGTGTGTGTGTGTGTGTGTGTGTGTGTGTGTGTGTGTGTGTGTGCGAGACTATCCTTGTGTAGTGTAAACAACTGTATTGTTAATATAAGGAAAACCCAAGCTGTGTTTTCGTTAACTCCCTTGAGAAGACAGTGTGAGAGAGTTCCTGAACAAACGACACTGCTACTCCGTGCCCTCTCCGTGGTAACATAACATTGAGGTGGTAGTTGTGGTGGTGGTGGTGATGATAAGAAAATCTGGTTCATTATTTTATTAGGAGAGAGAGAGAGAGAGAGAGAGAGAGAGATTTGAAACATTTGAAACATTTATTTATAGCAATTAGCTATATAAACATACAAATATGTATTTGCTTTCATGTAAAAATATATACTATAGTTACATATATAGCTAAAGCTAGCCTATATAAAACATAGCTTTTTAGGCATGAAAAAAATATCCTTAAAAATATTAAACAATCTGGCTGGGGCAACAATATCTATTACTGTAATGAGAATATAATAGTGTACCATTAAGACAGCTTAGGTCTAAACCATTCTCCTTGTTTGGCCCGCGGGAGCTGCAAACACTCGCCACCACCTTCAATACTTCCCCCTTCACCAAGATCACCAGCACAGGACACGATCAAGAAGAGAAAGAGAGGATTAAGATGTCACACAAACCATTAACTCGATACGTGAAGCGAGAATAAACATTGTCTCCCATTAATAATAGCTGTAGTACTGGGGAGTTATCATTGACAGTTGTGTACCGTACAGACAGCACAGCCTTCACGCACATACAGTGGTGGTGGCGCTGGTGGTGCTGGCGGTGGTGTTTTGGTGTTTACTGCTCAGTCTATCTACACACCCAGACGCATTCACTCACAGCCATATATACTCAAAACACACACACACACACACACACACACATGAAATGAAGTGTTACCATATTCCCAGGCAGATTTTAGCAGCACAAGCGGCAAGACAAGAGTGAACCAGCAGTGCAAGGCAAGGCACCATGACCTGCAGCCTTCACCACACCCCTCCTTCACTTACTCAAGGTGTGTTTAAGGTCATTCGCTTATCTTGGGCCTCCATTTACCTACGGGAGTGAAAATACCTCGAACTGTACCCAGATTTGTAAAGGTGATTAGGTAAACAAGCGGTCATAGAGGCAAGTTGTGTATATTCGCCGTTGTTATTTGCGTCTTTCACTCATAATAAGCCAAACATGTGCCAGAGTGCACCCACCAGTCTACCATGTCATCTCCCATGGTCATTTCTTCTCTATATAGCTTCATTTTGTTATGGTGAGATTTTAAAGGCAACATATGGACCCCGCGCCGCCGCTGTTCCCTCCTCCAGGTCCCCGGATGTTACCTACCCTTCCGGTCCCCTGCCACCATCCCCCACTGGCAGCCTGCTCGGTCCAATACTCTTTTCTAATATTTCGTGAGAGTAATATTACGCTTCCATGGTGTGTTTTTATGGTTTGTATAAATGTTTCGTTGTGTTTGAAGTGTGTTGCGCGCCTGTGTTGGGTAAATATGTGGCGTTTAGTGGTGTTTTATGGCGTGTGTTAAAGGCTTTTCAACGGTCAAAATTTTCCCTCTCGAATTTTGAGGTTTCTTATTTGAAGGTATAAGTGGGCCTTTGTGGTATCAAAGGATCGGCTGTCCTCTTTTAAGCGTGAAATCAATCTATTGAGTGAAATATGTGGACTTTGAAATGGTGTTTGGTGGTGTTGAAAAAACGTCTTATTTTTCTTTATTTTATTTGGTGACGTTTGTGGTTCTCGGTGTAACTCGCTGTGGAATGCCTTGAAAGATACCTCACACTCCCTCAAATGTGGTAAAACACTCGCCAAGTGAAAATGGCTTGACTTTGCAGGGCGTTTTAGCAGATTTATGAGTTTGAATGTTGTTTTATATTTAGCATACTTAATTTAGACATTTTTTGAAAACTAGTTAAGCTGGAGTTGTTTTGATATTTTTAAACTTAGTTTTACTATTTATCACGTCATAAAATAACAAGCACTCGGCCGTGGCTTCGTTTTTCTAAAAGTCATTTTAAAATGAAATGATTTACGTAATTTAGCCGAGTCACCCCCGCTCCCGTTCTCTGTGATGACCACAGGCCAGGTGGTGACTCACCATAGCCCCAGGCTGCCTCTTTTCCAAACCCGCAGTTCGTCAATATTTTGCCTAATATCTGGTGATTCCTGCGTGTTTTCGTGTGTTTCTGGGTTCAGGTGTGTAGATAGTAGTAGCATAAGGAAGTAGAAAGGAGAAATAAAGGGGATAAGGAGGAAGGAAGGAGAAAGAGAGAAGGAAGAGAAGGAGAAGCCAAGTCACAATACTTAAGTCACCCTTCTTATCCTCAATATTTTGTCTAATATCTAGTGTTTTGATGTGTTTCTAGGCTCAGATGTCAACACGGAAGCAACAGAAGGAGAAACAAAGGAGGAGGACGAAGAAGAAACGAGAAATAGAGGCGGAATAGGAGAGGGAGCCAAGGTGTAAAATTTAGGTAAGTGTCCATTTTAATCCTAACTCACCTGGTTTACTCCCTCTTCATAATGCATAGTGTTGGATTTGGGACACATTTGGGGCGTTTTAAGTGTGTTGCAGTGTGTTTGAGTGTATTATAAGGGTGTTTTGGGTATATATCGTGTGTTTTAAGCCTCTTAGTTGTATTTGACATGCCATGAGTGTGGTTTGGAGGTGTATTTGAGTACTGGCATGTTTTGAGTGTGTTTTGGGGGCATTTTGAGGTGTTGCATGGTGTTTTGAGTGTGTTTTGGGGCAATTTTGAGTGTTTTAAGTGATTTTGGTGTGTTCTGGGTGTATATAGTGCGTTTTGGGTGTATTTCCGACATTTTGAGGTGTTGCAGGGTGTTTTGAGTGTATTTTGGGGTAGTTCTGAGTGTTTTAAGGTGTGTGGGTGTGTTAGGGGTGTTTTGGGTGTGTGTTTGAGGATGATTTGGTGTATATTTGGTGTTTCTAGTAAGTTTTGGGTGTGTTTGGGGCATTATGAGGTATTGCAAGATATTTTGGGTGTGTTTTGGATGTTGTAAGTGGGGTGTGTACTGGGTGTTTCTAGTGAGTTTTGGGTGTGTTTTGCGGCATTTTGAGGTGTTGCATGGTGTTCTGGGTGTTGTAAGTGGTTTTGATGTGTGTTTTGGAGTATATTGGTTGTGTTTAGTGAGTTTTGAGTGTGTTTGGGAGCATTTTGAGGTGTTGCATGGTGTTTTGAGTGTGTTTTGGGTGTTTTAAGTGGTTTGGGGTGTGTTGGGGATGATTTTGGGTGTTTTTAGTTAGTTTTGTGTGTTTTTGGGCCTTTTTGGGTGTTTATTAGCGATGTTAGTGAGAGCGCCGCTTTTGATCCATCCAAAAGTCCCGCGCAGAGTTTCATTCCAAGTCTACAATTAAATCTAGATATATGTAACCTAAATACTCCTTGAAATTGAATCACTAATACTACAAAGAACACCGCCATTAATTTAGAACAGCCATTTTTATTAGATCATCTTCAGTGGAAAGCTAAAATTAATCTTGCCATGAGGTATTGGGAAAATATATATAAAAAAATCAAAATACCAAATAAATATTAATAAAAGTGATATAAAAATAACACGTATTAATTATCTAGACATTTTATTACACTACATTGCTTTGAAGATTGAAAAATATAAATAAATAACAATGACCTCCCGGAGCAAGACAGAACAAGAAATCAGCACTATTAAATAAATAAAATAAAAAACTACAGAACCAATATTAACAAAAGTAATAGGAAAATCACTCACATTAATTACGTCTATTTTTTATTACACTATATTGCTTAAAAATAGAAAAAATAATAAAAATAACAATAACCTCCCCAGAGCAAGACGGGCCAAGAGGTCAGCACGTGTTGTGGAGAGCCAGACTGAAAGGTGCGTATCAGTATTCACTCACTTTTCTTACTATTACTGTTACTATTACTACTGCAGGGGTAGGGGGGGCGTGAGGGCGTGGCAGAAGTGAGGCAGGGGCGTGGCAGGGTGGTGGTGAGGTGAGATATAGGTGTATCGTGTCAAACAGGTGTACTAGCAGAAATGAAAAATAGGTTAGGTTAGATATAGGCCTATCAGAAATGAATAATAGGTTAGGTTGTCTGCAAAGTGGTATCAACCTACTCCATAGAACAAGTAGCTCCTGGGGTCTTGCATTCTCTGTTCATAAATGTGTTCGAATTAATTTTTGTAGGAATTTCAGAGATGCACCTGTTCTTCTGCTGTACTTTATTGATGATCAACCAATTAAGGATGTTGAGAATCACAAGGACCTTGGAGTTCGTGTGGATGCCTCACTTAAGTTCCACCTCTATGTTAGAGAAATTGCTAGGAAGGCTAGCGGCGTTGGGTTCTCTATCTTGAAGGGAACAGTCTGCAGATCTGATTTTATGAAAACAGTCTTTATTTCTCACATTCGCTCCGTCATCGATTTTGCTTCTGGAAATCTCTACCTGAAAATGTTGTCTCAGCTCGTTCAGTAGAGGCCTTCAAACGTCTTCTTCACCCTGCTCTTGGTCCAAGGCTGTATGATTTGGTTAGTTTTGTAGTCTCTTCATCTGTGTTCTCGGTAATCTGCCAACTGCCTTATTGAATCAATTTTCCATAAAGTACATTATGAGTCTTACCAGCTCATTACCCAAGACATTTTGGTGATGCCAACATTAGCCAACCTCAAGCTTTAATTCAAGAACATCTTTTTGCATTCATGGTTGGAGGCATCGCTTGTTCCTAGATGGGGTTAAGCCCTATCTAGGTAAGAATCCTCCAGGCGGTCTTCGTCCTCCTCCGTGGAGTCATCCTCGACCCGCCCCCTTACCCTGCGACGTGCAGCTGCTGATGTTGATGGCAGAAGAAGCTCCTGAGCAGCTATGAGGTCGTCAAAGAACATCTTGTACTCGACAAGTACGTAGGTCGATAGCACACGCACGTCCCGTAGTATTTCTGGTGTGAGTGGAACGACACTGGGGTACTTATTATGCAGCTGTACACTCCCAAGGTCAAACCGTGGCACAGTCTTCTTTTTTAGGCACACACGGACTGGAGCAATCATTCCTTACTGCTCACTACAGAGGAAGGCTGTAGGATCGTCTTTGGAGTAGACCAGAACATGAGACTGAAGGAAGTTGGCATCTTTCATGCCTACCCAAGATGCGTGGCTTTGCAGAGGACCATAATCCTTGAAGTCTTTCATCTCCACAATCTGATAAGGATGTTTTCTGTTTGCCTCCTTGATGAGGGTGATGTAATGGGGAGTCGTATACACGTTCACCTTCCGGATCTTTAGCTCGATAGTGCCAAAATCCCAGAGTGTCCGGGCCACATGAAGTAGTGTGTGATCTTGGCCAGTCTTCCAGCATGGATGTTCCTGAGGCAGGCTAGTATAACGTTCTTATTCTTGTTCTGGCCCGAACAGTTATCCGAGAAAATGATGAGTTTAGTTATGTGGGCACCCAAGCACACGTAAATGTAATAGTCTAGGCAGGACGCTACCTCACAAGAGCCTCGTTTACCTTGGGTCTCATTCCACACAAACATAGTGCCTTGATTTTGTTACATTATGGATGCCAAAATTATAAGTCCACATTTTGCGTTTATAATACTGGAGACCAGTCGTCAGATTTGCGTAAGAATTTTCTGGGCCACATTAGCTTTAGTGTTGTAGATGGTTTTTTTATACAAGTAATTGCCGGCGCTTTTCCTCATCTTTATCAGGATCACAAGCAGCTATGTCTATGTCTAGTTTGTCACAATCACTGCAGGAATCAGTTTTTGGTGGAGCAAATCCTATATTAAACTCAGTGTTAAATGTGTTTTCAAACTTCCAAAATGATGCTTTTTCTCTAACCCATGACTCTCTTACCAACCACTCTTTGTACATGTTATACAAGATGTTATTATTGAGGCCTGGGGGAAGGTACTTCTTATCTTTGCTTTTAGCACGGGAGTAGTGGCTTGAAACTGTGTGCAGCAAACGAATGTTAACACGAACTAACTCCACTTTATCGTCAGGTGTGGCATTCCCCGATCTATTCTTCCCTCTCTGATCTGGCTAAACAGTTCCGGTACTACTATACATTTCAGCGGTGGACAAACGGTGTTTTTTGCAGATATCTCCTAAACGAATCGTTGGATGAGTATGATATTTCAACACACTACCCTGAACATCCGTTCGTAATTTATGATTAACATACCACAGTGCTATATGTGTTATGTGAGTTTACTGAGTGATATTACGCCTAATCCAGTCATCATATCAAAGGTGTTATACAGAATTGGACGAGTGTGGGGTACTCGTCTAACCCTCCATCACCACCACCACCCTGAAGAACCCCAGACCACTCCTCTATCCCAGTATCGCATGACCCTCTTCCCCGTTTCCCCTATTCACACCATCAGCCTTCCACCTTTGATTTTTTTCGCTATTTTATTTATTTATTTATTTATTTTTTTTTTTTTACGTAGGGAAGAGGGCCAGCCAAGGGCAAAAAAGAAAGTTAGAAAAAGGCCCACTTGAGTGCTGGCTCTCCAAAGACTTCAAAAGTGCCAAAACCGTCAGCCAGAATTAGGGGAGCAAATGCCTCGATACCTCCCTCTTAAAAGAAGACAAGTTGTAGGAATTCGGAAATACAGATGCAGGAGGGAGTTCCAGAGTTTACCAGTGAAAGGGATGAATGATTGAGCGTACTGGTTAACTCTTGCATTAGAGAGTTGGACAGAATAGGGATGAGAGGAAGAAGAAAGCCTTGTGCAGCGTGGCCGCAGGAGGAGGGGAGGCATGCAGTTAGCAAGATCAGTAGAACAGTTACCATGAAAATAGCGATAAAATATAGAAAGGGATGCAACATTTCGGCGGTGAGAAAGAGACTGAAGACAGTTAGTCAGAGGAGGGAGTTGATGAGACGAAGAGCTTTCGATTCCACCCTATCAAGCAAAGCTGTGTGACTGGAACCCCCAAACATGCGAAGAGTACTCCATACAGGGACGGATAAGGCCCTTATACAGAGTAAGCAGTTGGAGGGCGAGAAAAACTGGCGGAGACGCCTCAGAACACCTAATTTCATAGAAGCTGTTTTAGCAAGAGATGAGATGTGAAGTTTCCAGTTAAGATTATGAGCAAAGGACAGACCGAGGATATTCATTGTGGAAGAGGGAGACAGTTGAGTGTCATTGAAGAAGAGGGGATAGTTGTCTGGAAGGTTGTGTCGAGTTGATAGATGGAGGAATTGAGTTTTTGAGGCATTGAAAACTACTAGATTTTCTCTGCCCCAATCGGAAATCTTAGAAAGATCGGAAGTCAGGCGTTCCGTGGCGTCCCCGCGTGATCTGTTGATTTTCTGAAGGGTTGGACGTCTCTGAAAGAACGTGGAAAGATGTAGGGTGGTATCATCAGCGTAGGAGTGGATAGGGCAAGAAGTTTGGTTAAGAAGGTCATTAATGAATAATAGAAAGAGAGTGGGTGACAGGACAGAACCCTGAGGAACACCACTATTAATAGGTTTAGGAGAAGAACAGTAGCCGTCTACCACAGCAGCAATAGAGCGGTCGGAAAGGAAACTTGAGATAAAGTTGCAGAGAGAAGGATAGAAACCGTAGGAGGGCAGTTTTGAAATCAAAGCTTTATGCCAGACTCTATCAAAAGCTTTTGATATGTCTAACGCTTCAGCAAAAGTTTCACCGAAATCTCTAAAAGAGGATGACCAAGACTCAGTAAGGAAAGCCAGAAGATCACCAGTAGAGCGACCTTGACGGAAGCCATACTGGCGATCAGACAGAAGATTGTGAAGTGACAGATGTTTGAGAATCTTCCTATTCAGGATAGATTAAAAAACTTTAGACAAGCAAGAGATTAAAGCTATAGGACGGTAGTTTGAGGGGTTAGAACGGTCACCCTTTTTAGGAACAGGCTGAATGTAGGCGAACTTCCAGCAGGAAGGAAAGGTACAAGTCGATAGACAAAGTTGGAAGAGTTTGGCCAGGCAAGGTGCAAGCACAGAAGCACAGTTTTTGAGAACAATAGGAGGGACCCCATCAGGTCCATAAGCCTTCCGAGGGTTTAGGCCAGCAAGGGCATGGAAAACATCATTACGAAGAATTTTGATTGTAGACATGAAATAGTCAGAGGGAGGAGGAGAGGGAGGGACAAGCCCAGAATCGTCCAAGGTGGAGTTGTGAGCAAAGGTTTGAGAAAAGAGTTCAGCTTTAGAGACAGAAGAGATGGCAGTGGTGCCATCAGGATGAAATAAAGGAGGAAAGATGAAGAAGTGAAGTTATTTGAGATGTTTTGGCTAGATGCCAGAAGTCACGAGGAGAGTTTGAGTTTGAAAGATTTTGACATTTCCTATTTATGAAAGAGTGTTTGGCAAGTTGAAGAACAGACTTGGCATGATTCCGGGCAGAGATATAAAGTGCATGAGATTCAGGAGATGGAAGGCTCAAGTACCTTTTGTGGGCAACCTCTCTATCATGTATAGCACGAGAACAGGCTGAGTTAAACCAAGGTTTAGAAGGTTTAGGTTGAGAAAAGAATGAGGAATGTACGCCTCCATGCCAGATACTAACACCTCTGTTATGCGTTCAGCACAAAGAGATGGGTCTCTGACACGGAAGCAATAATCATTCCAGGAAAATCAGCATAATACCTCCTCAGGTCCCCCAACTGGCAGAGGCAAAACGCCAGAGGCACCTTCGCTTTGGGGATCCTGCGGAGGATTGGAAAAATAGGACAAGATACAGAAATGAGATTGTGATCGGAGGAGCCCAACGGAGATGAAAGGGTGACAGCATAAGCAGAAGGGTTAGAGGTGAGGAAGAGATCAAGATTGTTGAGCGTGTCTCCAAGACGGTCAGGAATACAAGTAGGGTGTTGCACCAGTTGCTCTAGGTCATGGAGGATAGCAAAGTTGAAGGCTAGTTCACCAGGGTGGTCAGTGAAGGAGAGGAAAGCCAAAGCTGGTGGTGAACATTGAAATCTCCAAGAATGGAAATCTCAGTGAAAGGGTAGAGGGACAGAATGTGCTCCACTTTAGAAGTTAAGTAGTCGAAGAAATTACTATAGTCAGAAGAGTTAGGGGAGAGATAAACAGCACAAATGAATTTAGTTTGAGAGTGACTGAAGTCGTAGCCAGATGGTGGAAAATTCGGAAGACTCAAGAGCGTGGGCACGAGAGCAAGTTAAGTCGTTGCGTACATAGACGCAACATCCAACTTTGGAATGAAAATGAGAATAGAGAAAGTAGGAGGGAACAGAGAAGGGACTACTGTCAGTTGCCTCAGATAGCTGGGTTTCGGTGAGGAAAAGAAGATGAGGTTTAGTAGAGGAGAGGTGGTGTTCCACAGATTGAAAATTAGATCTAAGACCGCGTATAGGTATAATAGTTATATACGTCAGTATGTACATACATATCATACATTAATGATATTATTTAATACAACTGCTGGTATATGTGGACATGAAAACCAGAGTGGGTCAAACGACCGTGAAAGCAATAGCTAATTCCGCTGTTAATGGCCGTATAGCTGAATAATAAGCAACGTATCTAACAACAAAATAATATTATATATAAACTGGACCACTTTTTATGATCAATAGGTAGACAGTACGCAATAAGAGTATCAACTTTTCCTAACAGTAGAAGGTCCAGGTCACAGGTAATTTCAGCACATCATGTTCACATGGTTGACCATAACGATTGCAAACATGGCTCTTCTATATACTACACGTAAACGTGCTGTTGTACAGTAATTATCAACGTGAACCACTTTTTGCCTTCATGAAATTGTACCATACTCGTTAATAATCATATCTATACATACACACTTACAGAACATTATAATGTATAAATACAGTGGTGGGAGAAGTAGGGAGGGACACAGGAGTGAGGGAGGCGAGGAGCTAGGGAGAGGAGAGGAGGGATAAAGAGGGCGAGAACTTTCGAGACGGGGAAACGTAGTAGTGGTTAGGAATGGTTTGGGTGGGTGTGTGGGGACCACACTTTCATTCGAATGCGTCAACATGACTCGTCGGCTTTGTGTTATTTTTCACGAGTAAACTCCTCACATAACACATATAGCACTGTGGTATGTTAACCATAAATTACGAACGGATGTTCAAGGTAGTGTGTTGAAATATCATACTCATCCAACGATTCGTTTAGGAGATATCTGCAAAAAACACCGTTTGTCCACCGCTGAAATGTATAGTAGTAGCCTTATCAACGGCATTCACCGTATTGGTATACTCCTGACCACTATCTCGTTTCTTCTTCCTTACAACACTTTTCCATTGGTCCACATTCCTCATATGCTTTCTACACTTGCGTACACGCTCCACGTCACTATCACTTGAGTCAGAACTCATCTTGAAGCACGAAATAGGGTGTAATCCTCGAAAACGCTGTTCATAAGTAGAGGGATACGCCTATTACATCCCACCAAAAAGTGAAAACCGGTATTTTGGCGGGGATACCCACGATTTAGGTACAGACAAGGTTAGCGCATTCCAACATTGTTGGAACCGCCAGCTGATTGTGACGTCACGCACAGTGCAGGGCGTTTGTGTTTGGTGGTGCGGTGTCTTGGGGGGTTAGATTTTGGGGTGTTATTTCTATACTTTATGGGCTCATAT
>NW_025541370.1:265287-272172 GCF_017591435.1 Portunus trituberculatus
CTGGATCGCCGCCACGGTGCGCTAACCAGGGCATTACTGGGAAGACTAGATAATTAACATGTACCTGGAAGAGAAGGTTAGTTTGTACCTGGAAGAGAATGGTTAGCCGCGCCGCCTATCGCCCTATGCCTAACACCTAACGCCCTAGCAAACCGTAATTTGTACTTGACTTTATTCCGAAGGGTTGCTCCAGCGGTGTCAGTCCCACGGTGTGACCTGTGATACGGGTACTCACCTGTAAAGAGGAGAAGGAGGGAGTTAGTGTAGTGTGCTTATCAAAGCTAGTATTTCATTATTAACGGAGATCAGTATAGGAGTCACGTGGTTCAGGTTAATGCTTAGTAGCGGCTTAGTACTTTATTGCAGTGATAATGAGGCTTAAATAACAACCTCAACTTACCAAATCCAACGCGAGGAAGACGCATTCAATAGGATCAACACACTATCACTACACTAACCAAGACGCCACGCACGCACGCACACACAAGGAACCACACTCGCATAAGACAAAAGGCCGAGGATTTGTTCAGCTGGTGTGGGATCACCTCGGCTGTCTTCGAATGTGCTGCCCTTCCTTTGGCTGACACACGCCCACCTCACGCCCTCACATCCACACCGCACTATAACATCACACTAACTTTGTGCTCACTGAGACACATTTCAGCGCTAACAAAAACAGGAGATTGGTGGGAGATTAATTATATACCGCACTCGATTTGTTTTCTTGCCATACTTTCGCACAGGGACATGGAACAAGAGGCTGCTAACTGCTTGTTATCCTCACGCCACACACCCAAATTAATGGCGATGTTTTTTGTGGTATTAGTGACTCAATTTTAAGGAGTATTTAGGTTATATATATATACAGATTTAATTGTAGGCTTAGATTGTAACTCTACGCGGGCTATTTGAATGGGTTAAATGCAGCGCTCTGACAAATATCACTGATAAACACCTAAAAAGGCCAAAACACACACAAAACTCACTAAAAACACCCAAAATCAACCCCAACACACCGCAAACTACTTAAAACACACCCAAAACACCATGCAACACCTCAAAATACCACAAAACACACAAAATTCACTAAACACAACAAATATACTCCAAAATCGTCCCCAACACACACCCAAACCACTTACAACACCTAAACACCATGCAACACCTCAAAATGCTGCAAAACACATCCAAAACTCACTAGAAACACCCAGTACACACAAACCACTCCTACACACACCCAACACACCCCAAACCACTTACAACACCCAAAACACACTCAAAACATCCTGCAACACCTCAAAATGCCCCCAAACACACCCAAAACTTATTAAAAACACCCAACATACACAAAATCACCTTCACACACCCAAAAGACCCGTAACACACACCCACACATCTTAAAACACTCAAAACTAACCTCAAAACACCATGCAACACCTCAAAATGCCGGAAAATACACCCAAAACGCACTAAATACACCCAGTACACACCAAAATAACTTAAAACACTCAAAACTGCCCCAAAACACTCTCAAAACACCATGCAACACCTCAAAATGCCCCCAAAACACTCAAAAATGCCAGTACTCAAATACACCTCCACACCACACTCAAGGCACGTCAAATACACCTAAGAGGCTTAAACACACGAAATACACCCATAACACACTTATAATATCCCAAAACACACTGCAACACACTCAAAACACCCCAAATGTGTCCCAAATCTAACACAATGCATTATAAAGAACGTTACGATTAAAAGGGACACTTACCTAAATATTACACATTGGCTCCTTCTCCTATTCCGCCTCTATTTCTCGTTTCTTCTTCGTCCTCCTCCTTTGTTTCTCCTTCTTCTTCCTTCTGTTGCTTCCGTCTTGACGTCTGAGCCTAGAAACACATCAAAACACAAGATATTAGACAAAATATTGAGGAGAAGGAGGGTGACTTAAGTATTGTGACTTGGCTTCTCCTCCTCTTCCTTCTCTCTTTCTCCTTCCTTCCTCCTTATCCTCCTTTATTTCTCCTTTCTACTTCCTTCTGCTACTACTATCTACACACCTGAACCTAGAAACACACGAAAACACGCAGGAATCACCAGATATTAGGCAAAATATTGACGAACTGCGGGTTTTGAAAAGAGGCAGCCCTGGGCTATGATCAGTCACCACCTGGGCTGTGGTCATCACAGAGAACGGGAGAGCGGGGGTCACTCGGCTAAATTACGTAAATCATTTCATTTTAAAAATGACTTTTCGAAAAACGGAGCCACGGCCGAATGCTTGTTATTTTATGCCGTGATAAATAGTAAAACTAAGTTTAAAAATATCAAAACAACTCCAGCTTAACTAGTTTTCAAAAAATGTCTAAATTAAGTATGCTAAATATAAAATAACATTCAAACTCATAAATCTGCTAAAACGCCCTGCAAAGTCAAGCCATTTTCACTTGGCGAGTGTTTTACCACATTTGAGGGAGTGTGAGGTATCTTTCAAGGCATTCCACAGCGAGTTACACCGAGAACCACAAACGTCACCAAATAAAATAAAGAAAAATAAGACGTTTTTTCAACACCACCAAACACCATTTCAAAGTCCATATATTTCACTCAATAGATTGATTTCATGCCTAAAAGAAGACAGCCGATCCTTTGACACCACAAAGGCCCACTTATACATACAAATAAGAAACTTCAAAATTCGAGAGGGAAAATTTTGACCGTTGAAAAGCCTTTAACACACGCCATAAAACACCACTAAACGCCACATATTTACCCAACACAGGCGCGCAACACACTTCAAACACAACGAAACATTTATACAAACCATAAAAACACACCATGGAAGCGTAATATTACCCTCACGAAATATTAGAAAAAAGTAGGACCGAGCAGGCTGCCAGTGGGGGAGGGTGGCGGGGGACCAGAGGGGTAGGTAGCATCCGGGGACCTGGAGGCGGGAACAGCGGCGGCGCGGGGTCCATATGTTGCCTTTAAAATCTCACCACAACAAAATGAAGCTTTGTCAGGAAGAAATGACCATGGGAGATGAAATAGTAGACTGGTGGGTGCACTCTGGCACATGTTTGGCTTACTGTGAGTGAAGGACGCAAATAACAACGGCGAATATACACAACTTGCCTCTATGACCGCTTGTTTACCTAATCACCTTTACAAATCTGGGTACAGTTCGAGGTATTTTCACTCCCGTAGGTAAATGGAGTCCCAAGATAAGCGAATGGCCTTAAACACACCTTGAGTAAGTGAAGGAGGGGTGTGGTGAAGGCTGCAGGTCAGGGTGGCTTGCCTTGCACTGCTGGTTCACTCTTGTCTTGCCGCTTGTGCTGCTAAAAACTGCCTGGGAATATGGTAAAACTTCACTTGTGTGTGTGTGTGTGTGTGTGTTTAGCTTGGTTCTGTGTGTGTTTGAGTGTTTTGAGTATCTTTGGGTGTGCGTGAATGCGTCTGGGTGTGTAGATAGACTGAGCAGTAAACACCAAAACACCACCGCCAGCACCACCACCACTGTATGTGCGTGAAGGCTGTGCTGTCTGTACGGTACACAACTGTCAATGATAATACTAAATGTATGTCTATGCTGTAATAATTACATATATATAATCCAGCAACCAGAGGTTCCCACACTGAGCCTGTGGGAACGTATACTGACTTAGCATAAGAAGTGCTTGCACATGAAAATGAAAGGATGTGCTTCTCGCTAAGATCAGCCTCGCTTCTCACGGCTGTGTGTAGAAACAAGGAAAAAAATAATTTTATACAATGCATACCCTAACAATCAGCTGGTCTCACACACACACACACACACACACACACACACACACACCGGGGGAGGCAGCCAGACAGTGTTCTACGCCTCTCACAGCACATGATAATGGTAAAAGTCCATGAGAACAGAGCACAGTTTGACTCTCATTGTCAGGGTCACCACCAGCAGGAGCGGCAGCAGCGGCAGGGCGTACAGGATCACTGGCGGGGGCTGCAGGATGGGCAGGGCTGCCAAAACAATGATAATAATGATGTTTTACGCCTGTTCTTGTTGTCATCTTTCTTTTTTATTGTTATTTATTGTTTTATGTGTGTTTTCAAGGTTGTAGGATTTTCAGGGCTGACAAAATAATGACAATAATGATAATAATTATTATCGCCGCATGCCAAGGGGTCTGCGCGACGATAAGGAAACACGTAAACCAGCACAAGTAAATTGTATGTTTGTTAAGGTTTTAATGCTAAGGACCAAAACTGAAGTTAAGACGCCACTAGAGTATAGTGAAGTAACGAATAAGGGAGAGACAGGCTTGGTGATGGCAGGGCGAAGGAAGAGAGGCGAAGATGTTTAAAGTGGAAATTGGTGAGTCTTGAGGAGTATACTGTACCTCCCCTACACGATGGGTCACCAGGTTATCTTGTCTACTACCGTCCGTGGCAGTCCCGGGACACAGGAGAGTGACAGAAGGAGCAGTTATACAAGTAACATCGTGAGTTGAGCTTGCTCCAGACAGTTAGACACACACACACACACACACACACACACAAGCCAGAGGACCGGGGTTCATCTGCAGGTATTGACAATAAAATACAAATACATTCCAGTCAACGTGATGTCAAGGAGATGTGGGATATTTTTAAGGTTGTAGTAAAGGGTATAGTGATGC
Organism: Portunus trituberculatus; assembly: GCF_017591435.1. NCBI lineage: Eukaryota > Metazoa > Arthropoda > Malacostraca > Decapoda > Portunidae > Portunus > Portunus trituberculatus. Next base: position 269,961 of record NW_025541370.1, read on the forward strand.
AGTGTATCCCTTACAAAGATATAAGGCAGAGAAACAGGAAGCCATTATGGTGGACTCATGAGATAGGTAGCCAGATCAGAGAGAAGAAGAGGGCATACAGAGAGTTGCAGAAAAGTGGGGAAGATGTAGATTTGATTAGGTACAGACAGGTCAGAGATGATTTGAGTAAGGTTATAAAAAAAGTAAAAGGCAGGCAGAGATAAAACTAGCTAGAGCTGGGAGTAAAGATCCCAAAAAATTATATAGTTATTACAAGGTCAGTGATAAAAGAAATAAGGATAGGATTGGACCACTCAGAAAAGATGGTGTAGTAGTGGATCAAAATGAAGACATAGTAGAATTATTGAATGAACAATTTTCTTCAGTATTTACTAGGAAAGAATAGGAAATCCTGTTACAAACAGTGCGACGAGTAGTTTAAGAGCTTTAGAAAATATTGATATAAAACCGGGAATTATTAGGAAATTTATTCTTGAACTAGACGATAGGAAAGCCAGTGGTCCTGATGAGCTACATGCCAGAGTACTTAGGGAGGGTGTAGACAGTATTTCTGAAGCACTTAAGTTAATCTTTGAAAGATCACTTAGGTTTGCTGAGATACCTCAGGACTGGAAGTTAGCTAATGTTACTCCAATATTTAAAAAGGTAGGAAGGATGATGCGAATAATTATAGACCGATCAGTTTAACTAGTATAGTATGTAAGATACTAGAGAAAATCATTAAGGGTAGTATTTGGGAGCATTTAAATGAGAATAGATTAATTAGAGATACCCAACATGGCTTTAGATCAGGGAGGTCCTGTCTTACAAATTTGCTCGATATCTTAGAATATATTACCAAGGAGTTAGATGATGGAAATAGCATAGATGTTATATATCTAGATTTTAGCAAGGCGTTTGATAAGGTACCGCATAGGAGGCTAGTGTACAAATTGAGACTACATGGGATAGGGGGTAGGTTAGTTGACTGGATTAGTGAATGGCTTTCTGATAGGAAACAGAGAGTAGTATTAAATGGGGCAATGTCTGAGTGGAAGGAAGTGGTTAGTGGGTACCCCAAGGATCAGTGCTAGGACCTCTTCTTTTCTTGGTGTACATTAACGATTTAGATTTAGGAATTAGTAGCAAAGTATCAAAGTTTGCAGATGATACTAAGATAGCATGTGCAGTACAGGGTGAAAAGGACAATTACAGAATACAACGAGACCTGGACAGGCTGATAGCATGGGCAGACAGGTGGCAGATGGAGTTTAATTCTGATAAGTGTCAGGTTATGCATTTAGGTAAAGACAACACAAACTTTAACTATGAGATGGAGGGATGTTGGCTAGAGGCAGTAGAGGAAGGAAAGGATTTAGGAGTAGTGATAGACAGGACTATGAAATTTTCAAAGCAATGTTTAGAAGCAAGAAATAGGGCAAATAGGATCCTGGGTTTTATAAATAGAAATGTTAGTTATAAAAGTAAGGAAGTGGTGCGTAGCTTATATAATTCCTATGTTAGGCCCCATTTAGAGTATTGCATACAGGCCTGGTCACCCCACTATAGGCAGGATATCAACATGTTAGAAGCAGTTCAGAGAAGAGCAACTAGGATGATACCAGCATTAAAGCGCCTGGAGTATAGAGATAGATTAAAGGAATTAAACATGTTTTCATTTGAGAGGAGATGTATAAGAGGGATATGATAGAGTTATTTAAAATGTTTTCAGATACAAACTACATAGATGTGAGATCTTTCTTTACCTTAGAGGAGGAAATAGGACTAGAAATCATGGCAGGAAGATTAGAAAGCAAGGCTGCAGGTTAGATATAAGAAAATATTTCTTTAGTCATAGAGTGGTAGACTTCTGGAATGCATTGCCAGAGACGGTTGTAAATAGCACTAGTTTGACAATGTTTAAAAACAGATTAGATAAGCACTTAAATTCATTAGATTTATAATTATGTATAGCACTGCATGATAGTTTTTATAAGAAATTTACTATAGTTAAATAAGACATGATCCCCATGTATGGGGACCACAAATTGTAGAGGATTTCGCTGCAGGACTTAGCCCTGTTAATGGGCCAAATATTTAGAATTAGTATATAATGTATTGTGTACTTGTAAGTGTATCTTTAAGTACTGATGACGAGGTCGCTGTGCGACTGGTACAGGATAACCTAGATGGGCCCTGGTGGCCCTTTGTTATCCTATTATTTATGTTATGT
>NW_025541370.1:272672-309410 GCF_017591435.1 Portunus trituberculatus
ATTTGTTAAAATGTTTTAATTATGTGTTTTTTAGGTGTTTTATGAAAAAAAAAACTATCGATTAGAAATTTTGTATATTCAAGTCATTTTACATTTTTATGCCTCAGAACAATAAAATTGATGAAAACAAGGCAATATAGAGACACCAAAGAAAGAGGAAGATAAAGTGTTATTTTAGTAGTTTTCAGCTTTCTTTTGTACCAAAACACAGAAAAGCAGGCAAAACGCATGAATAACACTATTTGCTTAAAGAACTGATATATGTCAAATATGGGTTGGGTAATATTTAGGTGTTTTCCAATATTTTGTGCACCAAAACTCAGAAATGCTGGCAAAACACTATATTTGTTAAAAAGTCTTATTTATGTGTTTTAAGGTGTTTTATGGAAAAATAAAAATTTTTTATAAAACACCTTAAAACACATAATATAATATGTTTTAATAAATATAGTGTTTTGCCTGCATTTTGACTTTGGTGTATAAAATGCTGGAATACACCAATATAACCCATTTTTGACATATTTCACTTCCTTAAACAAATATTGTGTAATCATTTGCTTTTCCTGCATTTCTGTGTTTTGGTGCAAAAAGCTGAAAACTAATAAAAAACACTAACATGTTTTTCTAACTTTTACTTTTGTTTCTCTATATTGGCTTATTTTCATTTTAATTTCAGCATTTTGTTTTGAAACATAACAATGTAAAATGAAATTAATATACAAAATTTTCAATCAAATTTTTTTTTTCATAAAACATATTAAAAGCACATAAATAAGACGTTTGAAAAAATATATTCTTTTGCGTGAATTTCTGAGTTTTGGTGCATAAAATGCTGAAAACACATTAATAACCATTTTTATTTCAGTTCCTTAAACAAATAATGTGTAATCACATATTTCAATTCCTTAAACAAAGTGTGTAATCATGCGTTTTGTCTGCATTTTGTGTTTTGGTGCAAAAAAGCTGAAAGCTATTAAAATAATTCGTCTTGGTTACTTCTACTTGCATTTCTCTATATTGGCTTGTTTTGCAGAAAACACAAAATGCAGGCAAAACGCATGATTACACACTATTTGTTAAAGGAACTGAAATATGTCAAAATGGGTTATTATGGTGTTTTCCAGCATTTTATGCACCAAAACTCAGAAATGCAGGCAAAACACTATATTTATTGAAACTTCTTATTTATGTGTTTTCAAGGTGTTTTATGAAAAAAGATTATCACTATTGAAAATTTTTTATATTCAAGTCATTTTACATTTTTATGTTTCAAAACGATAGAATTGATGAAAACAAGCCAATATAGAAAAACCAAAGTACAAGTAAGAATAACGTGTTATTTTAGTAGTTTCAGCATTTTTTGCACTAAAACACAGAAATGCAGGCAAAACGCATGATAAAATACTATTTGTTTAAGGAACTGAATTATGTCAACAATGGGTTATTTTGGTGTTTCCAGCATTTTATGCACCAAAACTCAGAAACGTAGTCAAAACACTATATTTGTTAAAATGTTTTAATTATGTGTTTTTTAGGTGTTTTATGAAAAAAAAAACTATCTATTAGAAATTTTGTATATTCAAGTCATTTTACATTTTTATGCCTCAGAACAATAAAATTGATGAAAACAAGGCAATATAGAGACACCAAAGAAAGAGGAAGATAAAGTGTTATTTTAGTAGTTTTCAGCTTTCTTTTGTACCAAAACACAGAAAAGCAGGCAAAACGCATGAATAACACTATTTGCTTAAAGAACTGATATATGTCAAATATGGGTTGGGTAATATTTAGGTGTTTTCCAATATTTTGTGCACCAAAACTCAGAAATGCTGGCAAAACACTATATTTGTTAAAAAGTCTTACTTATGTGTTTCTAAGGTGTTTTATGGAAAAAAAAATTTTTTTTTCATAAAACACCTTAAAACACATACAAATAATATGTTTTAATAAATATAGTGTTTTGCCTGCAATTTTGACTTTTGGTGTATAAAATGCTGAATACACCAATATAACCATTTTGACATATTTCACTTCCTTAAACAAATATTGTGTAATCATTTGCTTTTCCTGCATTTCTGTGTTTTGGTGCAAAAAAAAGCTGAAAACTAATAAAATAACATGTTTTTCTAACTTTTACTTTTGTTTCTCTATATTGGCTTTTTTTCATTAATTTTATTGTTTTGAAACATAACAATGTAAAATGAAATTAATATACAACATTTTCAATCAAATTTTTTTTTTTTCATAAAACATTTTAAAAGCACATAAATAAGACGTTTGAAAAATATATTCTTTTGCGTGTTTTCTGAGTTTTGGTGCATAAAATGCTGAAAACACATTAATAACCCATTTTTCATATTTCAGTTCCTTAAACAAATAATGTGTAATCATGCGTTTTGTCTGCATTTTGTGTTTTGGTGCAAAAAGCTGAAAGCTATTAATATAACTAGTCTTGGTTACTTCTAATTGCATTTCTCTATATTGGCTTCTTTTCGCAGGAAAACACAAAAAATGCAGGCAAAACGCATGATTACACACTATTTGTTAAAGGAACTGAAATATGTCAAAAAGGGTTATTATGGTGTTTTCCAGCATTTTATGCACCAAAACTCAGAAATGCAGGCAAAACACTATATTTATTGAAACTTCTTATATATGTGTTTTCAAGGTGTTTTATGAAAAAAGATTATCACTATTGAAAATTTTTTATATTCAAGTCATTTTACATTTTTATGTTTCATAACGATAGAATTGATGAAAACAAGCCAATATAGAAAAACCAAAGTACAAGTAACAATAACGTGTTATTTTAGTAGTTTCAGCATTTTTTGCACTAAAACACAGAAATGCAGGCAAAACGCATGATAAAATACTATTTGTTTAAGGAACTGAATTATGTCAACAATGGGTTATTTTGGTGTTTCCAGCATTTTATGCACCAAAACTCAGAAACGTAGTCAAAACACTATATTTGTTAAAATGTTTTAATTATGTGTTTTTTAGGTGTTTTATGAAAAAAAAACTATCTATTAGAAATTTTGTATATTCAAGTCATTTTACATTTTTATGCCTCAGAACAATAAAATTGATGAAAACAAGGCAATATAGAGACACCAAAGAAAGAGGAAGATAAAGTGTTATTTTAGTAGTTTTCAGCTTTCTTTTGTACCAAAACACAGAAAAGCAGGCAAAACGCATGAATAACACTATTTGTTAAAGAACTGATATATGTCAAATATGGGTTGGGTAATATTTAGGTGTTTTCCAATATTTTGTGCACCAAAACTCAGAAATGCTGGCAAAACACTATATTTGTTAAAAAGTCTTATTTGTGTGTTATTAAGGTGTTTTATGGAAAAAAAAATTTTTTTCATAAAACATTAAAAACACATAAAAATAATATGTTTTAATAAATATAGTGTTTTGCCTGCAATTTTGACTTTGGTGTATAAAATGCTGAATACACCAATATAACCATTTTGACATATTTCACTTCCTTAAACAAATATTGTGTAATCATTTGCTTTTCCTGCATTTCTGTGTTTTGGTGCAAAAAAAAGCTGAAAACTAATAAAATAACATGTTTTTCTAACTTTTACTTTTGTTTCTCTATATTGGCTTTGTTTTCATCAATTTTTTTTTGAAACATAACAATGTAAAATGAAATTTTCAATCAAATTTTTTTTTTTTTTTCATAAAACATTTTAAAAGCACATAAATAAGACGTTTGAAAAATATATTTTTTGCGTGTTTTCTGAGTTTTGGTGCATAAAATGCTGAAAACATTAATAACCATTTTTCATATTTCAGTTCCTTAAACAAATAATGTGTAATCATGCGTTTTGTCTGCATTTTGTGTTTTGGTGCAAAAAAGCTGAAAGATATTAATATAACTAGTCTTGGTTACTTCTAATTGCATTTTCTATATTGGCTTTTTTTCACAGGAAAACACAAAAATGCAGGCAAAACGCATGATTACACACTATTTGTTAAAGGAACTGAAATATGTCAAAATGGGTTATTATGGTGTTTTCCAGCATTTTATGCACCAAAACTCAGAAATGCAGGCAAAACACTATATTTTTAAACTTCTTATTTATGTGTTTTCAAGGTGTTTTATGAAAAAGACTATCTCCATTGAAAATTTTTATATTCAAGTCATTTTACATTTTTATGCTTCAAAACAATAGAATTGATGAAAACAAGCCAATATAGAAAAACCAAAGTAAAGTAACAATAACGTGTTATTTTAGTAGTTTCAGCATTTTTGCACTAAAACACAAAATGCAGGCAAAACGCATGATAAAATACTATTTGTTTAAGGAACTGAATTATGTCAACAATGGGTTATTTTGGTGTTTTCCAGCATTTTATGCACCAAAACTCAGAAAAGCAGGCAAAACACTATACAATGTAAACATAACAATGTAAAATGAAATTAATATACAAAATTTTCAATCAAGTTTTTTTTCATAAAACATATTAAAAACACATAAATAAGACGTTTGAAGAAATATAGTCTTTTGCGTGCATTTCTGAGTTTTGGTGCATAAAATGCAGGAAAACAACAATAACCATTTTGACATATTTCAATTCCTTAAACAAATGTGTAATCATGCGTTTTGCCTACATTTTTGTGTTTTGGTGCAAAAAAAGCTGAAAGCTATTAAAATAATTCGTCTTGGTTACTTCTACTTGCATTTCTCTATATTGGCTTGTTTTTGCAGAAAAACACACAAAATGCAGGCAAAACGCATGAATACACACTATTTGTTAAAGGAACTGAAATATGTCAAAAATGGGTTATTATGGTGTTTTCCAGCATTTTATACACCAAAACTCAGAAATGCAGGCAAAACACTATATTTATTGAAACTTCTTATTTATGTGTTTTCAAGGTGTTTTATGAAAAAAGATTATCACTATTGAAAATTTTTTATATTCAAGTCATTTTACATTTTTATGTTTCAAAACGACAGAATTGATGAAAACAAGCCAATATAGAAAATCCAAAGTACAAGTAACAATAACGTGTTATTTTAGTAGTTTCAGGATTTTTTGCACTAAAACACAGAAATGCAGGCAAAACGCATGATAAAATACTATTTGTTTAAGGAACTGAATTATGTCAACAATGGGTTATTTTGGTGTTTCCAGCATTTTATGCACCAAAACTCAGAAACGTAGTCAAAACACTATATTTGTTAAAATGTTTTAATTATGTGTTTTTTAGGTGTTTTATGAAAAAAAAACTATCTATTAGAAATTTTGTATATTCAAGTCATTTTACATTTTTATGCCTCAGAACAATAAAATTGATGAAAACAAGGCAATATAGAGACACCAAAGAAAGAGGAAGATAAAGTGTTATTTTAGTAGTTTTCAGCTTTCTTTTGTACCAAAACACAGAAAAGCAGGCAAAACGCATGAATAACACTATTTGCTTAAAGAACTGATATATGTCAAATATGGGTTAATATTTAGGTGTTTTCCAATATTTTGTGCACCAAAACTCAGAAATGCTGGCAAAACACTATATTTGTTAAAAAGTCTTATTTATGTGTTTTTAAGGTGTTTTATGGAAAAAAAAAAAAATTTCATAAAACACCTTAAAAACACACATAAATAATATGTTTTAATAAATATAGTGTTTTGCCTGCAATTTTGACTTTTGGTGTATAAAATGCTGGAATACACCAATATAACCCATTTTTGACATATTTCACTTCCTTAAACAAATATTGTGTAATCATTTGCTTTTCCTGCATTTCTGTGTTTTGGTGCAAAAAAAAGCTGAAAACTAATAAAATAACATGTTTTTTAACTTTTACTTTTGTTTCTCTATATTGGCTTACTTTCATTAATTTTATTGTTTTGAAACATAACAATGTAAAATGAAATTAATATACAAAATTTTCAATCAAATTTTTTTTTTTTTTCATAAAACATTTTAAAAGCACATAAATAAGACGTTTGAAAAATATATTCTTTTGCGTGAATTTCTGAGTTTTGGTGCATAAAATGCTGAAAACACACAAATAACCATTTTTCACATATTTCAGTTCCTTAAACAAATAATGTGTAATCATGCGTTTTGTCTGCATTTTGTGTTTTGGTGCAAAAAAGCTGAAAGATATTAAAATAACTAGTCTTGGTTACTTCTAATTGCATTTCTCTATATTGGCTTTTTTTGCAGGAAAACACAAAATGCAGGCAAAACGCATGATTACACACTATTTGTTAAAGGAACTGAAATATGTCAAAATGGGTTATTATGGTGTTTTCCAGCATTTTATGCACCAAAACTCAGAAATGCAGGCAAAACACTATATTTTTTAAACTTCTTATTTATGTGTTTTCAAGGTGTTTTATGAAAAAAAGACTATCTCCATTGAAAATTTTTATATTCAAGTCATTTTACATACTTTTATGTTTCAAAACAATAGAATTGATGAAAACAAGCCAATATAGAAAACCAAAGTAAAAGTAACAATAACGTGTTATTTTAGTAGTTTCAGCATTTTTGCACTAAAACACAGAAATGCAGGCAAAACGCATGATAAAATACTATTTGTTTAAGGAACTGAATTATGTCAACAATGGGTTATTTTGGTGTTTTCCAGCATTTTATGCACCAAAACTCAGAAACGGCAGTCAAAACACTATATTTGTTAAAATGTTTTAATTATGTGTTTTTACTTGCAGGTGTTTTATGAAAAAATGAAACTATCTGATTATGAAAATTTTGTATATTCAAGTCATTTTACATTTTTATGCCTCAGAACAATAAAATTGATGAAAACAAGGCAATATAGAGAAACCAAAGAAAGAGGAAGATAAAGTGTTATTTTAGTAGTTTTCAGCTTTTTTTTGTGACCAAAACACAGAAAAGCAGGCAAAACGCATGAATAACACTATTTGTTAAAGAACTGATATATGTCAAATATGGGTTATTTAGGTGTTTTCCAATATTTTGTGCACCAAAACTCAGAAATGCTGGCAAAACACTATATTTGTTAAAAGTCTTATTTATGTGTTTTAAGGTGTTTTATGGAAAAAATTTTTTTTACATTTTATATAAAACACCTTATAAAAAACATAAAATAAATATGTTTTAATAAATATAGTGTTTTGCCTGCATTTTGACTTTTGGTGTATAAAATGCTGGAATACACCAATATAACCCATTTTTGACATATTTCACTTCCTTAAACAAATATTGTGTAATCATTTGCTTTTCCTGCATTTCTGTGTTTTGGTGCAAAAAAGCTGAAAATTAATAAAAAAACATTTTTTTCTACTTTTACTTTTGTTTCTCTATATTGGCTTATTTTCATCAATTGTATTGTTTTGAAACATAACAATGTAAAATGAAATTAATATACAACATTTTCAATCAAATTTTTTTTTTCATAAAACATTTTAAAAGCACATAAATAAGACGTTTGAAAAAATATATTCTTTTGTGAATTTCTGAGTTTTGGTGCATAAAATGCATAAAATGCTGAAAAACACATTAATAACCCATTTTTCACATATTTCAGTTCCTTAAACAAATAATGTGTAATCATGCGTTTTGTCTGCATTTTTGTGTTTTGGTGCAAAAAAAGCTGAAAGCTATTAAAATAACTAGTCTTGGTTACTTCTAATTGCATTTCTCTATATTGGCTTCTTTTTGCAGGAAAACACAAAAAATGCAGGCAAAACGCATGATTACACACTATTTGTTAAAGGAACTGAAATATGTCAAAATGGGTTATTATGGTGTTTTCCAGCATTTTATGCACTAAAACTCAGAAATGCAGGCAAAACACTATATTTTTTTAAACTTCTTATTTATGTGTTTTTAAGGTGTTTTATGAAAAAAGACTATCTCCATTGAAAATGTTTTATATTCAAGTCATTTTACATTTTTATGCTTCAAAACAATAGAATTGATGAAAACAAGCCAATATAGAGAAACAAAGTACAAGTAACAATAACGTGTTATTTTAGTAGTTTCAGCATTTTTTGCACTAAAACACAGAAATGCAGGCAAAACGCATGATAAAATACTATTTGTTTAAGGAACTGAATTATGTCAACAATGGGTTATTTTTGTGTTTTCCAGCATTTTATGCATCAAAACTCAGAAAAGCAGGCAAAACACTAACAATGTAAAACATAACAATGTAAAATGAAATTAATATACAAAATTTTCAATCGAGTTTCTTTTTTTCATAAAATATTTTAAAAGCACGTAAATAAGACGTTTAAAGAAATATAGTCTTTTGCGTGCATTTCTGAGTTTTGGTGCATAAAATGCAGGAAAAACACTTTAATAACCAATTTTTGAGATATTTCAGTTCCTTAGACAAATAATGTGTAATCATGCGTTTTCTCTGCATTTTTGTGTTTTGGTGCAAAAAGCTGAAAGCTTGTTTTTGCAAAATAACTCGTCTTGAAAACACAAAAAATGCAGGCAAAACGCATGATTACACACTATTTGTTAAAGGAACTGAAATATGTCAAAAATGGGTTATTATGGTGTTTTCCAGCATTTTATGCACTAAAACTCAGAAATGCAGGCAAAACACTATATTTTTTTAAACTTCTTATTTATGTGTTTTCAAGGTGTTTTATGAAAAAAGACTATCTCCATTGAAAATTTTTTATATTCAAGTCATTTTATATTTTTATGCTTCAGAACAATAGAATTGATGAAACAAGCCAATATAGAGAAACCAAAGTAAAAGTAACAATAACGTGTTATTTTAGTAGTTTCAGCATTTTTTGCACTAAAACACAAAAATGCAGGCAAAACGCATGATAAAATACTATTTGTTTAAGGAACTGAATTATGTCAACAATGGGTTATTTTTGTGTTGTCCAGCATTTTATGCACCAAAACCAAGAAATGCTGGCAAAACACTATATTTGTTAAAAAAAAGTCTTATTTATTTGTTTTTAAGATATTTTATGAAAAAAAAAAATCATAAAACACCTTAAAAACACATAAATAAGATGTTTTAACAAATATGGTGTTTTGCTGCATTTCTGAGTTTTTGGTGTATAAAATGCTGGAATACACCAATATAACCCATTTTTTACATATTTCAGTTCCTTAAACAAATATTGTGTAATCATTTGTTTTTCCTGCATTTCTGTGTTTTGGTAAAAAAGCTGAAACTACTAAAATAACACGTTTTTCTTACTTTTACTTTCATTTCTCAATATTGGCTTGTTTTCATCAATTTTATCATTTTGAAACATAACAATGTAAAATGTAATTAATATACAAAATTTTCAATCAAGTTTTTTTATTTCATAAAACATTAAAAGCACATCAATAAGACGTTTGAAGAAATATAGTCTTTTGCGTGCATTTCTGAGTTTTGGTGCATAAATGCAGGAAAACACCTTAATAACCCATTTTTGACATATTTCAGTTCCTTAAACCAATAATGTGTAATCATGCATTTTGTCTGCATTTTTGTGTTTTGGTGCAAAAAAAGCTGAAGCCTATTAAAATAACTCGTCTTGGTTACTTCTACTTGCATTTCTCTATATTGGCTTGTTTTTGCAGGAAAACACAAAAATGCAGGCAAAACGCTTGATTACAAACTATTTGTTTAAGGAAGTGAAATATGTCAAAAATGGGTTATTATGGTGTTTTCCTGCATTTTATGCACTAAATCTCAAAAATGCAGGCAAAACACTATATATATTGAAACTTCTTATTTGTGTTTTCAAGGAGTTTTATTGAAGTCATTTTACATTTTTTTGCTTCAAAACGATAGAATTGATGAAAACAAGCCAATATAGAGAACGAAAGTAAAAGTAACAAAAACGTGTTATTTTATTAGTTTCAGCATTTTTTGCACTAAAACACAGAAATGCAGGCAAAACACATGATAAAACACTATTTGTTTAGGGAACTGAAGTATGTCAACAATGGGTTATTTTGATGTTATCCAGCATTTTATGCACCAAAACTCAGAAATGCAGGCAAAACACTATATGTCTTATTTATGTGTTTTTAAGGAGTTTTATGGAAAAAAAAAAAAATAAATAAAAAAAAAAAAAAAAAAAAAAAAAAAACTATCGATTGAGAGTTTTGAATATTAAAGTCATTTTACATTGTTATACTTCTAAATGATAAAATTCATGAAAAGCCAATATAGAGACAACCAAAGAAAAAGTAAGGAAAACTTGTTAGTTTAGTAGTTTTCAGCTTTTTCTTCACCAAAACACAGAAATGCAGGCAAAACGCATGATTAAACAATATTTGTTTAAGGAACTGATATATGTCAAAAACGGGTTATTTTGGTGTTTTCAAGCATTTCATGCACCAAAACTCAGAAATGCAGGAAAACACTATATTTCTTATAATGTCTTATTTATGTGTTTTTAAGGTATAAAAAAAAAAAAAAAAAAAAAAAAAAAAAAAAAAAAAAAACATTCAACATTCAAGCCATTTTACATTTTATGCCTCAGAACGATGAACTTGATGAAAACAAGGCAATATAGAGAAACAAAAGAAAGAGGAACATAAAAATTTTATTTTAGTAGTTTTCAGTTTTTTTTTGCACCAAAACATAGAAAAACAGGCAAAACGCATGAATAACACTATTTGCTTAACGAACTGATATATGTCAACAATGGGTTATTTAGGTGTTTTCCAGCATTTTATGCACCAAAACTCAGAAATGCAGGCAAAACACTATATTTGTTGAAACGTCTTATTTATGTGTTTTCAAGGTGTTTTATGGAAAAAGACTATATCGATTGAAAATTTTTTATATTCGTCATTTCACATTTTTATACCTTAGAACGATAAAATTGATGAAAACAAGGCAATATAAAGAAACCAAAGAAAGAGGGAAAAAAGTGTTTTCAGATTTTTTCACGCACCAAAACAATGAAAAACAGGCAAAACGCATGAATAACACTATATGTTTAAAAAACTGAGAAAGATTAGTTTGTCCTGCCAGAGAAAAGGAGAGATATTAGTTTGACCTGTAAGAAATAAGTATTAATTAGACCTGTAAAAAATAATAATAATCTTACCTACACACACACACACACACGTCTGAGAGATGTAAAAATATATAGTTTCCCGCAAAGATGTATTGAGACGTGGAACAGTTTAAATGAAGTAGTGTCTGCAACGAGTGTGCATACTTTTAAAGTAAGATTGGATAAGTGTAGATATGGAGACGGGCCACACAAGCATAAATCCCAGGCTCTGTAAAACTAGAACTAGGTAAATACACACACACACACACACACACACACACACACACACACACACACACACACACACAAGATGCTTATTTTAGGCAAAAGTCAAGATAGAAGAACCATTTCCTCAACTTTTCCATCTTCATTGCGAGGTTTGCATACTTCCATCCAGCTTGTACAATACACTACCTCTGTGCGGCTGTAGTCATCAGCAGCCAGCGTTTCTGCAGTCATCTCTTCAGAACACGCACCAACACAGCCCAGACCAGTGAACGCACCTACCACGCAACCCTGGAACAACAAAAAATACCATATCAAACCACACACCCAAAAAATAAATAAAACTGAGGCTCTAGGATTGCCGCCACGGTGCGCTAACCAGGGCATTACTGGAGAAGACTAGATAATTAACATGTACCTGGAAGAGAATGGTTAGCCATGCTGCCTATCGCCTTATGCCTAACACCTAATGCCTAGCAAACCGTAATTTGTACTAGACTTTATTCCGAAGGGTTGCTCCAGCGGTGTCAGTCCCACGGTGTGACCTGTGATACAGGTACTCACCTGTAAAGAGGAGAAGGAGGGAGTTAGTGTGGTGTGCTTATCAAAGCTAGTATTTCATTATTAACGGAGATCAGTATAGGAGTCACGTGGTTCAGGTTAATGCTTAGTACTTTATTGCAGTGATAATGAGGCTTAAATAACAACCTCAACTTACCAAATCCAATGCAAGGGTGAATATAAAGCTGAACAAGCAGTTTTCTTGAGTTTTCAATTGAGTGGGATATTACTTCAAATTAGTTTATGGTAAGCATTGGAGTGGTGATTATTTGTGAATGATTGTGTGTGTTAGATTAGGTATAAGATTTTTCTTTTCCATTTCAGATTGCACATTTTTGTGTGATAGGGGTGCTAACCTGCAAGACACAATGAAGTGCATTCTTAGGTATGCTGTGACAAACTCCTTGGCTGTGCAATACAACTGCTGTGGCAAAGGAGAGAAACACAGTTTTTGCCATCTTGAAGTTGCAGGATACCATTATCAGTAAGTATAGTAGTTCAATTTGTTTGAATCTATTTATCTATTCTATTCTCTTATGCCTCACTCTCTGCAGGAGTGTCCCATAACGGGTGGCTACGGCAGAAGAGCCTCCACCTCCCTCTGTCCATACATTCTCTCCTTGCTTGTTCTAGCACTCCTTTCCCACTCAAGTAAAATGTTTGAGAGCTGTTTGTTTCATGTAACATATCAGTGATATTTATATACTGTCTTTATAATATAAGTCTTGTATAGATGGTAGTGCACACCCAAACACATTCAAACACACCTCAATATACCCAAACATACCAAAACACATCTAAACACACTCAAAACACACCCAAACTCACTTATACACACCCAAACATACCTCAATATAGCTAAACATATCAAAACACATCTAAACACACTCACTCACTCATACACACCCAAACACACCTCAATATACCCAAACATACCAAAACACATGAAACACGCTCAAACCACACCCAAACACACTCATACACACCCAAACACACTCAAAACACATCCAAACACATCTGAATATACACAAACACACTCAAAACACACCTAAACAGACTCAAACACACCCAAATACACCTCAATATACCCAAACATACCAAAACACACCCAAACACTCAAAACACACCCAAACACACCTCAATATACCCAACCATACCAAAACACATGAAACACACTCAAACACACCTGAATATATCCAAACATACCAAAACACATCTAAACACACTCAAAACACATCCAAAACACACCCCAAATGCTCCCAAGAACCCTAATACACACCAAACACATTCAAAACACCTCAAAACACACCCAAACAGACACAAAACACACCCAAATGTATCCAAACACACTCACTCACACCTCTTCCTTATGTGTGAGTCTGTAATACACTTCCTTGATCTGGGAAAAGGTGGTGATGGCGGTGGACAAAACAGGTGTGGTGTTTTTCAAGGCCATTTTAATCTCCATCCTTGACTTCAAATAAATCGGCGTGTTGTTTTCTGCGGACCTGCAAATGTTTGGTTAGGTTAGATTAGATTAGGTTAGGGAAAAATAAATAAATCAATCAATAAAATGACAAGGTTAGGTTAGACTGAGAGAAGAATATGACATTCAAACAACAAGATCGCATAGTAAAAAGCTGAGGAAGGGAAGATGTCTGAGAGATGTTAAAAAATAGAGTTTCCCGCAAAGATGTGTTGAGACGTGGAACAGTTTGGGTGAAGAAGTGGTGTCACCAATGAGTGTGCAGAGTTCAAAGAAAAATTGGATAAGTGTACACCTTTTAACTTTCAAATGAAAAAACCTGAACTTCAAATTAAAAAAGTTGACTTTCAAATTAAAAAAAATTAATTTTGTCTATTTCCACCATCACTGGTTTCCAACACCACCCATTTTCACCATCACCCATTTCCACTTTCACCCATTTCTGCTGATCCATTTCCACTACCACTACTCTTTTCCATTCACCCATTTTCACTGATCCAACTCCACCATCACCCATTTCCACCATCACCCCTACCACCACCACCACCACCACCGCCACCACCACCACCACCACCACCACCACCACCACCACCACCACCACCACCACCACCACCACCACCACCACCACCACCACCACCACCACCACCACCACCACCACCACCACCACCACCACCACCACCACCACCACCACCACCACCACCACCACCACCACCACCACCACCACCACCACCACCACCACCACCACCCACCACCACCACCACCACCACCACCACCACCACCACCACCACCACCACCACCACCACCACCACCACCACCACCACCACCACCACCACCACCACCACCACCACCACCACCACCACCACCACCACCACCACCACCACACCACTACCACCACCACCACCACCACCACCACACCACCACCACCACCACCACCACCACCACCACCACCACCACCACCACCACCACCCACCACCACCACCACCACCACCACCACCACACACCACCACCACCACAACACCACTACCACCACACCATCACCACCACCACCACCACCACCACCACCACCACCACCACCACCACCACACCACCACCACCACCACCACACCATCACCACCACCACAACCACCACCACACCACTCCACCACTATCACCACAACCATCACCACCACCACTACCACCACAACCATTGTTGAAAAGTAAGAAAAAAAATAAAAATGAAGTCACACCACCTGCTAGTGTTTGAACATGCAGATGAGACACACATCCAAACATCACCCAAACACATCCAAACACATCCTAAACACAACCAAAGCACACTCAAAACACCCCAAAAAACATCCCTAATCACACACCCAAATATCCCCAAATCCCCAAAACACTCAAACACCCAAAAACACACCCAAACCCCACAAAAACACACTCTTTCACCCCAAAAACCCCAAAACACACCCAAACCCCTCCAGTTTTGAAGGGATGTTTGATGATCTATTGACAGATTAACATGATATCTATCAAATCAAAAGCAGAAACACTCTTAAGAACAAACTTCCTCCTAACTGTGGACTTTGAAAACAGTGGTCGCCTAAGTTGTATTTCTAAAAGACTCCTGTTTCACTAACACTAATATTTCAATCACCCCCAAAAAACATGCCTGCCCTGCGCTTTACAAATCACAATCAGAATATACACCACAAAACACACCCAAACCACTTTAAAATGCTCAAAATCCCAAGATCCTGGAGGGCCTTGTACCAAATGTGGGCATAACATAACATAAATAATATTAAAACAAAGGGCCACCAGGGCCCATCTAGGTTATCCTGTATCAGTCGCACAGTGACCTCGTCATCAGTACTTAAAGATACACTTACAAGTACACAATACATTATATACTAATTTTAAATATTTGGCCCATTAACAGGGCTAAGTCCTGCAGCGAAATCCTCTACAATTTGTGGTCCCCATACATGGGGATCATGTCTTGTTTAACTATAGTAAATTTCTTATAAAAACTATCATGCAGCGCTATACATAATTATAAATCTAATAAATTTAAGTGCTTATCTAATCTGTTTTTAAACATTGTCAAACTAGTGCTATTTACAACCGTCTCTGGCAACGCATTCCAGAAGTCTACGACTAAAGAAATATTTTCTTATATCTAACCTGCAGCCTTGCTTTCTAATCTTCCTGCCATGATTTCTAGTCCTATTTCCCTCCTCTAAGGTAAAGAAAGATCTCACATCTATGTAGTTTGTATCTGAGAACATTTTAAATAACTCTATCATATCCCCTCTTATACATCTCCTCTCAAATGAAAACATGTTTAATTCCTTTAATCTATCTCTATACTCCAGCCACTTTAATGCTGGTATCATCCTAGTTGCTCTTCTCTGAACTGCTTCTAACATGTTGATATCCTGCCTATACAACTTGACCACATCCAAGAAGAGGGCGGTTGTGCTATGTGAAGCAACGGCTCATAAAATAAAGACTTGCATGGACAACTGCTTCTCACACAATGGTGCTCACCTCTTCAACGCTGTGCCGGACACCATCACGAACCTGCCAGGGGTCACACCGGACCTCTTCACGAAAAGGTTACACAGATGGTTGTCTACAATACCAGACGAGCCCCCAATACCAGGACACTCCAGCTCAACCGGCAACTCACTCATCACCTGGAGGGTTGACGGCAAGGCTGAACTGCCTGGCCACAGCGGAGGCCCACCTCAGCTGCGTCCATCATACCATGAAATTATACAAGACTAGCAAAAGTAAGTGAGGACATTAACCCAAAACACACTCAAAACACTATGCAACACTTCAAAATATTAACAAATAAACCCATAACTCAACTAGAAACATCTAACTACACCAAAATCATCCCCACACACTCCACACAATCGCACAGACCACTTCAAACCCTTAAAACTAATCTAAAACACCATACAACACCTCGAAATTCTCCTAACCGCACTCAGAACACACCCATACATTCAAATACCCCTCTACACCACACTCAAGATATGTAAAATATACCTAAAAACATCCAACACACACTGAAAACACCCTGCAACACTACCAAACATACTCAAAATACTTCAGGTATAACCCAAAAACACAAAAATGCGTTATAAAGAACGGTAACATTAAAAAGGGGACTTACCTAAATATTGTGGCTTGGCTCCTCCTCCTCTTCCACTTCCATTTTTCCTTTCTTCTTCGTCCTCTTCCTTTTTTTCTTTCTTCTACTGCTTCCATCTACACGCCTGAGCCTAGAAACACATCAAAACACTTAGAAAACACGAGATATTAGGCAAAATATTGAGGAAGTGGAGGGAGAGTACCTATTGTAGCTTGCCTGCTCCTACACTTATTCCTCCCTTTATCCTTCCTTCCTCCTCATCCTCATTTATTTCTCTTCTTCTTCCTTCTGCTACTAATATCTACACACCTGAGCCAAGAAACACATGAAAACACGTAGAAATCACTAGATATTAGGCAAAATATCGACGAACTGGGCGGTAGGGAGGGAGGGACGCCAGCCTGGGCCATGAGTCACCACCTTGGCTGTGACGTCATCAAGAGCGCGGGAATAGTGGCGAATCGGCTGAATTACGTATATAATTTTAAAAATGACTTAAAGAAAAAACGAAGCCAAGGCCGAATGCTTACTTTTTTATGACTTATTAGAAACTTTAATTAATATCCAAACCATCAAAACATCTCCTGCTTAACTAGTTTTAAAAAAATGTCTAAATTAAGTATATAAAGAGTATATAAACATTTCCACTTATAACGCTGCCAAAACGTCCAGCCATTTCCACTTTATATTTCTTTCGAAAAATATTAGACAATATAAACTCTCTTCTCAGGCATCCAACACTGACCTAGAACCAGAAGTGAACGAGTGAAAGAGCATTAATGTAAAACAAAACCATTAAACTCTAAACTCATTAAAAACTCTTGTAAAGTCCAGCTATTTTCACTTGGCGAGTATTTTAACACATTGTACAGAGTCTGAGCTTTCTTTTAAGGCATTCTACAACGAGTTTGACCGTCAAACAAAACGTAAACAAATAAAATTGAAAAATAAAACTTACGTTAAACGGGACAAAACACCACTTTAAAGTCCACATATTTCACTCAATGGAATTATTTCACGCCTAAAAAAGCACAGGCAATTTCTATATACTATAAAGGCCCAGTTACACCTCGAAATAAAAGAGTTGAAATTCACAGATGGAAAATTTGGACGGTTATGGCAGCTCCTATTTAAGCTATAAAACACCACTAAACGCCACATATTTACCGAACACAGGCGCGGAACACACTTCAAACACAACGAAATGTTTAGACAAACCATAAAACACACCATGAAAGCGTAATATTATTTTTAGAGAATATATCAAAAAAAGTATTGGAACCCGCAGGTTGCCACGGGGGACAGGGGTGGTGCTCGGGGCTGGGTTGGGGCGGGCGGGCGGGGGCCGGGCACGCAACATCCGCGGGCTCCATAATCCTTATGTTACATTTATTATCTCACCACAACCAAATGAAGCCCCATCTAGAAAAGTTGGCCAGGAAACATGCAATGCTAGAGTAGTGGTTCCATTCTAACACATGTTTGGCTTACGGTGAGTCAAAGAAGCAAATAATAGCTGGTAATACTGACAACTGCTCCTTATATCCATCACCTTTTCAACATTTGGGCACTGTTTTCACTCTCCTATGCAAAGAAAACCTACAAATAAGAGAGTGGCCTTAGAAATAGCTGAAATAAATGATGGTGAGGCGTTGTGGAGAGTCGTGGTGAAGAGTTGCATTGCTCTCTTGTCTCGCCGCTGGTGCTGTCGGGAATGTCATCACTTCACTTTGTGTGTGTGGGTGTATATGGGCATGTTGAGTGTGTTTATGGGGTGTATAAGCAACACCAAACACCACCACACGGCCGTCACCATAAGTTTGTTGACATGGAGCAGACGTGCACTCGGCCCATCACACTTCTTTCCCTCCTTACACACTAATCCCTTATCAACACCACTGCCACACCTTACACACCTGTTCCTTGGTGCATTAATAACCTCCACCACCTCTGTCACGGCACTGTCACCTCTATACAGGCTGCAAATATAACGGCACTCCAGTGAGGTCAACCGTGTGTCTTGACGGGAAGTACCGACGCCATCTAAACCTGTGGCTTTCTAAGGGAATTCACTCTCTTCTCCTTGCCCGCTACAAATTCCAATACTACCTCCTTGTATGTGTTCACTTCTCACTCTTTCAAAATTAACACGGAATTTGGTGTGGAATATTCACTGTTATTAGGGTTTGACTTTATTTAAGGATACGAGGAGCCATTGGGAGCTTCAAAATGTCGACATTACCAAACTCACCATTCACAATACAATCAATTCCAATACTATGTCCTTGCTTGTGCTAAATTCTCACTATTTCAAAGTTATCTGGGAATTATGTGTGGAATACTCAATGTTTTATGGTTTTAATCTATTTGAAGATACAAACAATATATAAACCTAATAAAAAATACAAAAAAAAAAAAAAAAAAAAACGAATACGAAACAACAAAAATAACACAATCATTAAAAAA
Organism: Portunus trituberculatus; assembly: GCF_017591435.1. Classification (NCBI taxonomy): domain Eukaryota; kingdom Metazoa; phylum Arthropoda; class Malacostraca; order Decapoda; family Portunidae; genus Portunus; species Portunus trituberculatus. Next base: position 291,557 of record NW_025541370.1, read on the forward strand.
CATGATAAACCGTGTGAGATAACATAAATAATATTAAAACAAAGGGCCACCAGGGCCCATCTAGGTTATCCTGTATCAGTCGCACAGCGACCTCGTCATCAGTACTTAAAGATACACTTACAAGTACACAATACATTATATACTAATTCTAAATATTTGGCCCATTAACAGGGCTAAGTCCTGCAGCGAATTCCTCTACAATCTGTGATCCCCATACATGGGGATCATGTCTTGTTTAACTATAGTAAATTTCTTATAAAAACTATCATGCAGCGCTATACATAACTATAAATCTAATAAATTGAATTACTTATCTAATCTGTTTTTTAAACATTGTCAAACTAGTGCTATTTACAACCCTCTCTGGCAATGCATTCCAGAAGTCTACCACCCTATGACTAAAGAAATATTTTCTTATATCTAACCTGCAGCCTTGCTTTCTAATCTTCCTGCCATGATTTCTAGTCCTACTTCCTCCTCTAAGGTAAAGAAAGATCTCACATCTATGTAGTTTGTATCTGAGAACATTTTAAATAACTCTATCATATCCCCTCTTATACATCTCCTCTCAAATGAAAACATGTTTAATTCCTTTAATCTATCTCTATACTCCAGCCACTTTAATGCTGGTATCATCCTAGTTGCTCTTCTCTGAACTGCTTCTAACATGTTGATATCCTGCCTATAATGGGGTGACCAGGCCTGTATGCAATACTCTAAATGGGGCCTAACATAGGAATTATATAAGCTACGCACCACTTCCTTACTTTTGTAACTAACATTTTCTATTTATAAAACCCAGGATCCTATTTGCCCTATTTCTTGCTTCTAAACATTGCTTTGACAAATTATCGACATTCAAAACTAATAAAAAGCAACACAAATAAATAAATAAATAAAAACAATACAAAATGTGTGTGGTGTGTGTACTGATAGAGTGGAAGAGAGCAGTGTGGTGTATGATGTGTGGCGACAGTGGTGTGTGTGGTGATAGTGTGGTGTGAATATTCTCAGCCTCCTTTGCATCAGAACTCGGAGGGATGTATACGGTACTACAATAACATATATTTTGTTAAATTCTCGAGGTAGATAAAAAGGCCTCAGAGATAGTACTATATACACAATATTACCATTGCAGCATTTCTCGTACATGGAAACATCACTACACCATTTGCTATTGATAGAACCACAAACGCCACCTCCGCTCGACTTACCTGAATCAACAGTCCTGTAACCTCGCATTAATGTAAAACCATCTAAAGTAAAGGCAGAGTTGGGATCTTTATCTTCTTGGAGCCAAGTCTCTGTTAAGCATATCAAAGAAGATTCTCTAAAGGACCAATCCCACCTTACAAGTCCATGTAATTCATCAATCTTGTTTCTTAACTCTTGCATTACAGAGGTGGATAGAATAGTGGTGAAGGATTGAGAGTACTGGTTAACTCTTCCATTAGAGGTGGACAGAATAGTGGTGAAGGATTGAGAGTACTGGTTAACTCTTGCATTAGAGGTGGACAGAATAGTGGTGAAGGATTGAGAGTACTGGTTAACTCTTGCATTGAGAGGTGGACAGAATAGTGGTGAAGGATTGAGAGTACTGGTTAACTCTTGCATTAGAGGTGGACAGAATAGTGGTGAAGGATTGAGAGTACTGGTTAACTCTTGCATTAGAGGTGGACAGAATAGTGGTGAAGGATTGAGAGTACTGGTTAACTCTTCCATTAGAGAGGTGGACAGAATAGTGGTGAAGGATTGAGAGTACTGGTTAACTCTTGCATTGGAGAGGTGGACAGAATAGTGGTGAAGGATTGAGAGTACTGGTTAACTCTTGCATTGGAGAGGTGGACAGAATAGTGGTGAAGGATTGAGAGTACTGGTTAACTCTTGCATTAGAGAGGTGGACAGAATAGTGGTGAAGGATTGAGAGTACTGGTTAACTCTTGCATTAGAGAGGTGGACAGAATAGTGGTGAAGGATTGAGAGTACTGGTTAACTCTTGCATTGAGAGGTGGACAGAATAGTGGTGAAGGATTGAGAGTACTGGTTAACTCTTGCATTGGAGAGATGGACAGAATAGTGGTGAAGGATTGAGAGTACTGGTTAACTCTTGCATTAGAGGTGGATAGAATAGTGGTGAAGGATTGAGAGTACTGGTTAACTCTTACATTAGAGAGATGGACAGAATAGTGGTGAAGGATTGATAGTACTGGTTAACTCTTGCATTGCACAGATGGACAGAATAGTGGTGAAGGATTGAGAGTACTGGTTAAACTGCGTACATTACTGGTTGCCAGTTACCTTATTTCACACCAACGCCACCTATAACCGTAAGCAAACAAGTCTCAAACCGCGTGCTTTCAAACTCGTCTCAGTGCTACCACTGCCTGGTTGTGGTATTTCATATCGTATTCAGGGTGATCTGATGACACGCTCACCACATGTATTGACTTCCAACTCTGCTTAATTAGGTACCCCTACTCCTATCAACTCTTCTTTCTGCTATTAGAGGTCACTGTAGGCATGTATATACTAGATATTTAACAAATACTATCACAAAAAATAACCACCAACACTAGGAGGGAATAATAAATTCTTAGCTGCATATAATAGTATATGAGATCCTATTTTCACTATAGAAAGAATCGCTTATTGTTCCAAGTCAAGAAAATGTTCACTTCATACAAAGGCTTATAACATCAGTAAAGAAGTCAAACTATCTAATATACACATGCCCAAAGGTACATACACAGTATGTGTGTATGTACCTTTTTGTAGTGTGTTGAGTCAACACTTATAATAAAGGTAGCAGAAAAACAATGGTTCATTTGTGTTTTTATTTCATGTTTAGTATCTAAATATGATATTTAAACAATAATGAATACTTCAATGTATTAATCATGCTGTGTCTCATCATAATTGTTATCATTGTTCTAAAAATGTTGAAGACAAAACTATAAGTCAGGGTACTCTAGTCTCTCAATCCTAATGATGATCAAAACTGTAAGGGAAACTGTGTCTTACATGATAAAGGCAACACACACAAACAAACAAAGGGCTCTCACAAAATAATAACAAGGTGGGAGGCCCAACTTAGTTTGAAATGTGTCTTAACCCTTAATTCTCTTCCAAAGGGATTACTTTGAAAAAAAGTGAAAAAGTTAAGCAGTGAAAAATTGACATTTGAGTAATTATCAGGATAATGGGTAGGAATGACGTGTAGGAGGGGCTTACTTTCACAGAACAGAAAATACTTGAGTCACTAATGATTATAATGGAACACATGCAGCATGTTGAGTGAATTTCAGTTTTTTGAAGCATACACAATAAATGTAACATGCAAAAGAAGTAAGGTATATATAGAGAAAAGTCAATTGGTGTACATGCAGACAAAAGCTACATAGTTGATCACATCAAGTACTATGCAAGATGCCACAACAGAGCATACACCATTACCACAGACCTCAGACATTATTAGCATTATATATCAGCGTTCAAACTAACACAATAAGCATATCACCATTCAAAGTTACAAAATAAAAGATGCATGTTTAAGCACCTAGAAGCAGGTGGGGTGGTTTTGTGGGAATACCCACGTGTTTGTAAGCCCTAGCTACACCCAAAATATCACTAAAGACTATGTATGGAAAGCAGAGACATCACACAAGCAAGTCAAATATACATTAAGCATTTTAACACATAGCTAGGTATCCTACATCAATGCAAACAAACATGTTTCAATTCATGAAAACCAGTTAGACTGGCAATAAAGTATATTTGGTCAAGGATATGAATATAATCAGTGAGGCAAAGCAAAAACAATGTCAAGCAAAGCAATACAAGTGTAATAGGAAAACTTAAAGGTAATAACATTCACTTCTCATGCACAAAACTGTACTACAACACAATAAGCACACTTTAGTATTGGTTCAACCTAAATCAAGCAAACACCACCATAGATACAACATACCACTAATTGTTAGCTTGAAAAAGTATTCATGCACCACACACTAACAAACGAGGACTTAACAATAAGCATTCTATACACAAAATAGATGACATACCTTTTCCTTCACAGGCCATATTGAAGCTGAAATCAATACAATATCATAACAATATACAGTAAGTCCTCGTTATACGGTACATATGCATTCCTGAAAACCTTAGCGTAAATCAAAATTACCGTATACCGAACCCATTACAACATGTAATAGTAAGGAATGCGTTCCAGCACGTCAAAAGTCACCCATACACAAATTAAAGCTACACGACTTTCTTTGCAGACGACACAAAACTTTTGAAGAAAGTTGGCTCGCACGATGATGGTGGAACTCTACAGCAGGACTTAGATAGACTATGGGAATGGAGGAAAAGATGGGAGATGGAATTCAACATTAACAAATGTAGCACAATGGAATTTGGGAAGAGCAAAAATAGGATAATAAGACAATACAAACTTGGAGAAGAGAAGATTAAGAAGATGGAAAGTGAAAAGGACCTGGGAGTTCTCATAACAAAGGAAATGTCCCCCAATAAACATATCAATCAAATTGTTGGTGAGACCTACAACTTACTGAGAAATATTACAATTGCATTCACATATATTGATGAAGATATGGTGAAAAAGTTATTGGCATCCTTGATCAGACCACGACTGGAGTATGCAGCAGTACTGTGGTCACCTCACACCAGGAAGAATATCACCAAAATTGAAAGGCTACAAAGAGCGGCCACCAAACTGGCCCCAACCTTGTCGGCTCTTACGTATGAAAAGAGACTGGACTGACCAACACTGGAGCAGAGAAGAGAAACAGCCACCTGTTGACCATCTACAGAATAATGAATAATATGGAGCTTCCTGATAGGATGGACCTGCTCAAGAGGGACACAAGGGACACAAGAGGACATGGACTAAAACTCACAAAAGACAACTACGGAAGAGACTTCAAGAAAAACAGCTTACCCCATACAGTGATAGATATATGGAACGGACTGGACAGAGAGGTGGTGTGTGCAAAGTCCACCACCACCACCACTTCAACACAAAATTAGACACTGTGAGATACAGAGATGCGACAACACCACCATAGGCTCCCCTTCCGTAAAATACAACTAGGTAAATACACACACACACACACAGAAAGAAAATGAAGCTAGGCTAAGAGCGGAAAACGAAGAACTAAAAAAGGAAGTAGCTAACTACAAGAAGCAGATGGAAGAAGGACTCGGTAAAGCCGAGAAAGAAAAGGAGAAGCTGAAAGATCTAGTAAACAAGGAAGAGGAAAGAGTACAGAACGTGATTAAAAAAGAAGTACAAGCATGGAGAGTCCAAGATAAGAAAGATAAGGCCGATTTTCAGGAGGTGATTCAAGAACAACTTAAAGAAAAAAAAGAAAATATGACAAACAAAATGATAGGAGTCCTCAAGATAAAAGAAAATCTAGTTAGAGAAATTGCAGAAAAAAAGAAGTGTAGTCGTATTTGGAATAAAAGAAAAAAATATAAAATATAGACCAAAAAGAGAAAAAGAAGAAATGAAATCAGTCAAAGACCTACTGAAGATGATGCGGATGATACGAAACTGTGCAGAGTTATAAAGCAAAAGGAGGATTGTGAAATACTGCAAGAAGACCTAAATAAGATCTGGGAATGGAGTAAGAAGTGGGAAATGGAATTCAATGTGAACAAAAGCCATGTCATGGAAATGGGAAAGAGTGAAAGACGACCTGTGGGAATCTATAAGATGGGAGATGGAGTAGAACTGGAGAAAGTCAAAAAGGAAAAGGACTTAGGAGTGACAATGGAAGAAAACAATCAACCAGTAAGCCATATTGATAGAATTTTTAGAGAAACATATAATTTGCTAAGAAATATTGGAGTAGCATTTCACTACATGGACAAAGAAATGATGAAGAAATTGATAAATACTATAATAAGACCCAGATTGGAATATGCAGGAGTAGTGTGGACCCCTCATAAAAAGAAACACATAAGAAAATTGGAGAGGCTACAAAAAATGGCTACAAGAATGGTCCCAGAACTTGAAGGGATGACATATGAGGAGAGACTAAAGGCTATGGATCTACCAACCTTGGAACAAAGAAGGGAGAGAGGAGACCTAATACAAGTCTATAAATTGATCAACGGAATGGACCAAGTGGATAATGAGAAACTGATCCTGAGAGAAGAATATGACACCAGAAGCACAAGATCGCATAGCAAAAAGCTGAGAAAGGGAAGATGTCTGAGAGATATAAAAAAATATAGTTTCCCGCAGAGATGCATTGAGACGTGGAACAGTTTAGATGAAGAAGTAGTGTCTGCAACGAGTGTGCACACTTTTAAAGTAAGATTGGATAAGTGTAGATATGGAGACGGGACCACACGAGCATAAAGCCCAGGCCCTGTAAAACTACAACTAGGTAAATACAACTAGGTAAATACACACACACACACACACACACACACACACACACACACACACACACACACACACACACACACACACACACACACCAATTTGGGAAATAACTACAAGTTCACTAAATGAAGTGAAAGTTCCACTAGAATGGAAGACAACCAAGGTAATACCGATATTTAAAGGAAGAAAGGCAACTGAACCACTAAACTACAGACCAGCGTCAATTACAAGCATTTTGGGGAAGTTGTGTCAAATAATTATCAAAGAAAAATGGGTTAAACATCTGGAAGAAGAAAAAGTCATATAGAAAAGACAATTTGGGTTCAGGACAGGACGGTCATGTGTATCAAACTTATTAAGCTTCTACTCGAGAGTTACAGAAGGACTGGAAAGCAGAGACGGATGGTGGACACAGTATACCTGGACATGAAAAAGGCTTTTGATAAAGTCCCTCATGAAAGATTACTTTAGAAACTAAAGAACATAGGAGGATTGCAAGGAACCTTATCAGATTGGATAAGGGATTATTTGAAGGACAGGGAAATGAGAACTGTGATCAGAGATACATACTCAACTTGGGGTTAAGTAACCAGCACAGTGCAACAAGGGTCACTCTTAGCCCCCATTATGTTCCAGATTTATGTAAACAACATTCACAATGGGGTAAACAGTTATATTAATCTATTTGCTGATGATGCAAAGCTGCTAAGAGTTATCAAAACCAGGGAGGACGTTTTGCTGTTACAACAGGAAGATATAAACAAGATCTATGAATGGAGCAGGAAGTGGAAATTGGAGTTTAATGCCAAGAAATGTCACGTAATGGAACTAAGAAAGAGTAAGAGAAGACCAGTATGGAACTACCTGATGGATAAGGAACAAATAATGAGACTAAAGAGGAAAAAGATCTGGGAGTGATTATACAGGAAAATCTGAACCCAAAAAACACATAAGCAAGATATTTGGATTATCATGTAAAATATTGACAAATATAAGAATGACATTTCAATTCATGGACAAAGATATGATGAAAAAATCATCACAAGCATGATACGCCCAAGGCTGGAATATGCAGCTGTGGTGTGGTCTCCACGAGTTCTGAAAAGGATATAAGAAGATTAGAACAGATACAGAAGATTGCTAAAAAGATGGTGCCAGAACTAAAGGATCTAATATACAAAGAATGGCTGAAGGAAATGTGACTGCCAACCTTACAAGATAGAAGAGAATGAGGGGACCTAATAACAATATATGTACAAGATGGCAAATGGCATTGAAAAAAATAGACAAGGAAGACCTGGTGCTGGTGATGGCGGTGGACAAAACGGGTGTGGTGACTTCAAATAAATCGGCGTGTCGTTTTCTGCGGACCTGCAAATATTTGGTTAGGTTATATTAGGTTAGTTAAAAATAAATAAATAAATAAATAAAATGACAAGGTTAGGTTAGACTGAGAGAAGAATATGACATTCAAACAACAAGATCGCATAGTAAAAAGCTGAGGAAGGGAAGATGTCTGAGAGATGTTAAAAAAAAATATAGTTTCCTGCAAAGATGTGTTGAGAGGTGGAATAGTTTGGGTGAAGAAGTGGTGTCAGCAACGAGTGTGCAGAGTTTGAAAGAAAAATTGGATAAGTGTAGATGTCGAGACAGGGCCACACCAGCGTAAAGCCCAGGCCCTGTAAAACTACAACTAGGTAAACACACACACACATGCACACACACACACACACCTGTTGTATAGTATTTGCAGTGGCCTGGGCGAGTAGTGTAGACTCGTTTTTCATGAAATCAAGTGTTAGAGAATCATGAGTAAAAAAGAGATTCCATCTAAATGCAGGTATGAGACTACGGAAAGAATGAAAGAAGATGATGACTATGTTGATGAGGGAGTAAGCGCATTCCAAGGTTTTGATACAGCAAATACTTCACTATTTAAACAAATAGTGTGTAATCATGCGTTTTGTCTACATTTCTGTGTTTTGGTGTAAAAAAGGATGAAAACTGTTAAAATAACATGTTTTTGTTACTTTTACTTTAATATCTCTATATTGGCTTGTTTTCACACTAAAACACAAAAATGCACACAAAACGCATCATTATACACTATTTATTTAAGGAAGAGATATATGTAAAAAATAGCTTAATATGATTTCCTGCATTTTATGCACTAAAACTCAGAAATGCAGGCAAAAACACTATATATATTGAAACGTCTTATTTATGTGTTTTTACGGTATTTTATGAAAAAAGACTAATCTCCATTGAAATTTTTTTTTATATTCAAGTCATTTTAAATTTTTATGCTTCAAAACGATAGAATTAATAAAAAAAAACAAGCCAATATAGAGAAACCAAAGTAAAAGTACCAATAACATGTTACTTTAGTAATTTGAGCATTTTTTCCACTAAAACACAGAAATGCAGGCAAAACACATGATAAAACACTACTTGTTTAGGGAACTGAATTATGTCAACAATGGGTTACTTTTATGTTGTCCAGCATTTTATGCACCAAAACTCAGAAATGCAGGCAAAACACTATATTTGGTCAAATGTCTTATTTATGTGTTTTTCAGGTGTTTTATGAATAATAAAGAAAATTTTTTTTTTTATATTCAAGTCATTTTACATTTTTATGCCTTAGAACGATAGAATTGATAAAAACAAGGCAATATAGAGAAACCAGAGAAAGAGGAACAAAAAAGTGTTACTTTAGTAGTTTTCAGCTTTTTTTTACACCAAAGCACAGAAAAGCAGGCAAAACGCATGAATAACACTATTTGCTTAAAGAACTAATATATGTCAAATATGGGTTATTTAGGTGTTTTCAAATATCTTTTGCACCAAAACTCAGATATGCTGGCAAAACACTATATTTGTTAAAAATTCTTATTTATGTTTTTTAAGGTGTTTTATAAAAAAAAAAAAAAAAAAATAGAACACCTTAAAAACATATATAAATAAGATGTTTTAACAAATATAGTGTTTTGCCTGCATTTTTTACTTTTGGTATAAAATGCTGGAATACACCAATATAACCCATTTTGACATATTTCACTTCCTTAAACAAATATTGTGTAATCATTTGCTTTTCCGCATTTCTGTGTTTTGGTGCAAAAAAGCTGAAAAGTAATATAAAAACACGTTTTCTTACTTTTACTTTTGTTTCTCTATATTGTTGTTTTCATCAATTTTATCGTTTTGAAACATATCAATGTAAAATGAAATTAATATACAAAATTTTCAATCAAGTTTTTTTATTTCATAAAACATATTAAAAGCACATAAATAAGACGTTTGAAGAAATATAGTGTTTTGCGTGAATTTCTGAGTTTTGGTGCATAAAGCTGAAAACATTAATAACCCATTTTCACATATTTCAGCTGAAAACACCTTAATAACCCATTTTTCACATATTTCAGTTCCTTAAACAAATAATGTGTAATCATGCGTTTTGTCTGCATTTTTGTGTTTTGGTGCAAAAAAAGCTGAAAGATATTAATATAACTAGTCTTGGTTACTTCTAATTGCATTTCTCTATATTGGCTTTTTTTTGCAGGAAAACACAAAAATGCAGGCAAAACGCATGATTACACACTATTTGTTAAAGGAACTGAAATATGTCAAAAATGGGTTATTATGGTGTTTTCCAGCATTTTATGCACTAAAACTCAGAAATGCAGGCAAAACACTATATTTTTTAAACTTCTTATTTATGTGTTTTCAAGGTGTTTTATGAAAAAAGACTATCTCCATTGAAAATGTTTTATATTCAAGTCATTTTACATTTTATGCTTCAAAACAATAGAATTGATGAAAACAAGCCAATATAGAGAAACCAAAGTAAAAGTAACAATAACGTGTTATTTTAGTAGTTTCAGCATTTTTTGCACTAAAACACAGAAATGCAGGCAAAACGCATGATAAAATACTATTTGTTTAAGGAACTGAATTATGTCAACAATGGGTTATTTTGGTGTTTTCCAGCATTTTATGCACCAAAACTCAGAAAAGCAGGCAAAACACTAACAATGTAAAACATAACAATGTAAATGAAATTAATATACAAAATTTTCAATCAAGTTTTTTTGCTGGCATTTCATAAAACATATTGAAAGCACATAAATAAGACGTTTGAAGAAATATAGTCTTTTGCGTGAATTCTGAGTTTTGGTGCATAAAATGCAGGAAAACAACAATAACCCATTTTGACATATTTCAATTCCTTAAACAAAGTGTGTAATCATGCGTTTTGCCTACATTTTGTGTTTTGGTGCAAAAAGCTGAAAGCTATTAAAATAATTCGTCTTGGTTACTTCTACTTGCATTTCTCTATATTGGCTTGTTTTGCAGAAAACACAAAAATGCAGGCAAAACGTGATGAATACACACTATTTGTTAAAGGAACTGAAATATGTCAAAAAGGGGTTATTATGGTGTTTTCCAGCATTTTATACACCAAAACTCAGAAATGCAGGCAAAACACTATATTTATTGAAACTTCTTATATATGTGTTTTCAAGGTGTTTTATGAAAAAAGATTATCACTATTGAAAATTTTTTATATTCAAGTCATTTTACATTTTTATGTTTCAAAACAATAGAATTGATGAAAACAAGCCAATATAGAGAAACCAAAGTACAAGTAAGAATAACGTGTTATTTTAGTAGTTTTAGCATTTTTTGCACTAAAACACAGAAATGCAGGCAAAACGCATGATAAAATACTATTTGTTTAAGGAACTGAATTATGTCAACAATGGGTTATTTTGGTGTTTGCAGCATTTTATGCACCAAAACTCAGAAACGTAGTCAAAACACTGTATTTGTTAAAATGTCTTAATTATGTGTTTTTTAGGTGTTTTATGAAAAAAAAACTATCTATTAGAAATTTTGTATATTCAAGTCATTTTACATTTTTATGCCTCAGAACAATAAAATTGATGAAAACAAGGCAATATAGAGACACCAAAGAAAGAGGAAGATAAAGTGTTATTTTAGTAGTTTTCAGCTTTCTTTTGTACCAAAACACAGAAAAGCAGGCAAAACGCATGAATAACACTATTTGCTTAAAGAACTGATATATGTCAAATATGGGTTGGGTAATATTTAGGTGTTTTCCAATATTTTGTGCACCAAAACTCAGAAATGCTGGCAAAACACTATATTTGTTAAAAAGTCTTATTTCTGTTTTTAAGGTGTTTTATGGAAAAAAAAAAAAATTCATAAAACACCTTAAAAACAAATAAATAATGTTTTAATAAATATAGTGTTTTGCCTGCAATTTTGACTTTTGGTGTATAAAATGCTGGAATACACCAATATAACCCATTTTTGACATATTTCACTTCCTTAAACAAATATTGTGTAATCATTTGCTTTTCCTGCATTTCTGTGTTTTGGTGCAAAAAAAAGCTGAAAACTAATAAAATAACATGTTTTTCTAACTTTTACTTTTGTTTCTCTATATTGGCTTTTTTTCATTAATTTTATTGTTTTGAAACATAACAATGTAAAATGAAATTAATATACAACATTTTCAATCAAATTTTTTTTTTTTCATAAAACATTTTAAAAGCACATAAATAAGACGTTTGAAAATATATATTCTTTTGTGTTTTCTGAGTTTTGGTGCATAAAATGCTGGAAAACACATTAATAACCCATTTTTCACATATTTCAGTTCCTTAAACAAATAATGTGTAATCATGCGTTTTGTCTGCATTTTTGTGTTTTGGTGCAAAAAAAGCTGAAAGATATTAATATAACTAGTCTTGGTTACTTCTAATTGCATTTCTCTATATTGGCTTTTTTTCGCAGGAAAACACAAAAAATGCAGGCAAAACGCATGATTACACACTATTTGTTAAAGGAACTGAAATATGTCAAAAATGGGTTATTATGGTGTTTTCCAGCATTTTATACACCAAAACTCAGAAATGCAGGCAAAACACTATATTTATTGAAACTTCTTATATATGTGTTTTCAAGGTGTTTTATGAAAAAAGATTATCTCTATTGAAAATTTTTTATATTCAAGTCATTTTACATTTTTATGTTTCATAACGATAGAATTGATGAAAACAAGCCAATATAGAAAAACCAAAGTACAAGTAACAATAACGTGTTATTTTAGTAGTTTCAGCATTTTTTGCACTAAAACACAGAAATGCAGGCAAAACGCATGATAAAATACTATTTGTTTAAGGAACTGAATTATGTCAACAATGGGTTATTTTGGTGTTTCCAGCATTTTATGCACCAAACTCAGAAACGTAGTCAAAACACTATATTTGTTAAAATGTTTTAATTATGTGTTTTTTAGGTGTTTTATGAAAAAAAAACTATCTATTAGAAATTTTGTATATTCAAGTCATTTTACATTTTTATGCCTCAGAACAATAAAATTGATGAAAACAAGGCAATATAGAGACACCAAAGAAAGAGGAAGATAAAGTGTTATTTTAGTAGTTTTCAGCTTTCTTTTGTACCAAAACACAGAAAAGCAGGCAAAACGCATGAATAACACTATTTGTTAAAGAACTGATATATGTCAAATATGGGTTGGGTAATATTTGGTGTTTTCCAATATTTTGTGCACCAAAACTCAGAAATGCTGGCAAAACACTATATTTGTTAAAAGTCTTATTTATGTGTTTTAAGGTGTTTTATGAAAAAATTTTTTCATAAAACACCTTAAAAACACATAAATAATATGTTTTAATAAATATAGTGTTTTGCCTGCATTTGACTTTGGTGTATAAAATGCTGAATACACCAATATAACCATTTTGACATATTTCACTTCCTTAAACAAATATTGTGTAATCATTTGCTTTTCCGCATTTCTGTGTTTTGGTGCAAAAAGCTGAAAAGTAATAAAAAAACACGTTTTTCTTACTTTTACTTTTGTTTCTCTATATTGTTTTGTTTTCATGAATTTTATCCTTTTGAAACATATCAATGTAAAATGAAATTAATATAAAAATTTTCAATCAAATTTTTTTTTTCATAAAACATTTTAAAAGCACATAAATAAGACGTTTGAAGAAATATAGTGTTTTTGTGAATTTTGAGTTTTGGTGCATAAAATGCTGAAAACATTAATAACCATTTTCATATTTCAGTTCTTAAACAAATAATGTGTAATCATGCGTTTTGTCTGCATTTTGTGTTTTGGTGCAAAAAAGCTGAAAGATATTAATATAACTAGTCTTGGTTACTTCTAATTGCATTTTCTATATTGGCTTTTTTTCGCAAAAACACAAAAATGCAGGCAAAACGCTTGATTACACACTATTTGTTAAAGGAACTGAAATATGTCAAAAATGGGTTATTATGGTGTTTTCCAGCATTTTATGCACTAAAACTCAGAAATACAGGCAAAACACTATATCTTTTTAAACTTCTTATTTATGTGTTTTCAAGGTGTTTTATGAAAAAAGACAATCTCCATTGAAAATTTTTTTATATTCAAGTCATTTTACATTTTATGCTTCAAAACAATAGAATTGATGAAAACAAGCCAATATAGAGAAACCAAAGTAAAAGTAACAATAACGTGTTATTTTAGTAGTTTCAGCATTTTTGCACTAAAACACAAAATGCAGGCAAAACGCATGATAAAATACTATTTGTTTAAGGAACTGAATTATGTCAACAATGGGTTATTTTGGTGTTTTCCAGCATTTTATGCACCAAAACTCAGAAAAGCAGGCAAAACACTAACATGTAAAACATAACAATGTAAAATGAAATTAATATACAAAATTTTCAATCAAGTTTTTATTTTTATAAAACATATTGAAAGCACATAAATAAGACGTTTTGAAGAAATATAGTCTTTGCGTGAATTTTTGAGTTTTGGTGCATAAAATGCAGGAAAACAATTAATAACCATTTTTGACATATTTCAATTCCTTAAACAAAGTGTGTAATCATGCGTTTTGTCTGCATTTTGTGTTTTGGTGCAAAAAAGCTGAAAGCTATTAAAATAATTCGTCTTGGTTACTTCTACTTGCATTTCTCTATATTGGCTTGTTTTGCAGAAAACACAAAAATGCAGGCAAAACGTATGAATACACACTATTTGTTAAAGGAACTGAAATATGTCAAAAAGGGGTAATTATTATGGTGTTTTCCAGCATTTTATACACCAAAACTCAGAAATGCAGGCAAAACACTATATTTATTGAAACTTCTTATATATGTGTTTTCAAGGTGTTTTATGAAAAAAGATTATCTCTATTGAAAATTTTTTATATTCAAGTCATTTTACATTTTTATGTTTCAAAACGATAGAATTGATGAAAACAAGCCAATATAGAGAAACCAAAGTACAAGTAAGAATAACGTGTTATTTTAGTAGTTTCAGCATTTTTTGCACTAAAACACAGAAATGCAGGCAAAACGCATGATAAAATACTATTTGTTTAAGGAACTGAATTATGTCAACAATGGGTTATTTTGGTGTTTTCCAGCATTTTATGCACCAAAACTCAGAAACGTAGTCAAAACACTATATTTGTTAAAATGTTTTAATTATGTGTTTTTTAGGTGTTTTATGAAAAAAAACTATCTATTAGAAATTTTGTATATTCAAGTCATTTTACATTTTTATGCCTCAGAACAATAAAATTGATGAAAACAATGCAATATAGAGACACCAAAGAAAGAGGAAGATAAAGTGTTATTTTAGTAGTTTTCAGCTTTCTTTTGTACCAAAACACAGAAAAGCAGGCAAAACGCATGAATAACACTATTTGCTTAAAGAACTGATATATGTCAAATATGGGTTGGGTAATATTTGGTGTTTTCCAATATTTTGTGCACCAAAACTCAGAAATGCTGGCAAAACACTATATTTGTTAAAAAGTCTTATTTATGTGTTTTTAAGGTGTTTTATGAAAAAAAAAAAATTCATAAAACACCTTAAAAACACACATAAATAATATGTTTTAATAAATATAGTGTTTTGCCTGCATTTTGACTTTGGTGTATAAAATGCTGGAATACACCAATATAACCCATTTTTGACATATTTCACTTCCTTAAACAAATATTGTGTAATCATTTGCTTTTCCTGCATTTCTGTGTTTTGGTGCAAAAAAAAGCTGAAAACTAATAAAATAACATGTTTTTCTAACTTTTACTTTTGTTTCTCTATATTGGCTTACTTTCATTAATTTTATTGTTTTGAAATAACAATGTAAAATGAAATTAATATACAACATTTTCAATCAAATTTTTTTTTTTTTATAAAACATTTTAAAAGCACATAAATAAGACGTTTGAAAAAATATATTCTTTTGCGTGTATTTCTGAGTTTTGGTGCATAAAATGCTGAAAACATTAATAACCCATTTTTGACATATTTCAGTTCCTTAAACAATATAATCATGCGTTTTGTCTGCATTTTTGTGTTTTGGTGCAAAAAAAGCTGAAAGATATTAATATAACTAGTCTTGGTTACTTCTAATTGCATTTCTCTATATTGGCTTCTTTTCGCAGGAAAACACAAAAAATGCAGGCAAAACGCATGATTACACACTATTTGTTAAAGGAACTGAAATATGTCAAAATGGGTTATTATGGTGTTTTCCAGCATTTTATGCACCAAAACTCAGAAATGCAGGCAAAACACTATATTTATTGAAACTTCTTATATATGTGTTTTCAAGGTGTTTTATGAAAAAAGATTATCTCTATTGAAAATTTTTTATATTCAAGTCATTTTACATTTTTTGTTTCAAAACGACAGAATTGATGAAAACAAGCCAATATAGAAAACCAAAGTACAAGTAACAATAACGTGTTATTTTAGTAGTTTCAGCATTTTTTGCACTAAAACACAGAAATGCAGGCAAAACGCATGATAAAATACTATTTGTTTAAGGAACTGAATTATGTCAACAATGGGTTATTTTGGTGTTTCCAGCATTTTATGCACCAAAACTCAGAAACGTAGTCAAAACACTATATTTGTTAAAATGTTTTAATTATGTGTTTTTTAGGTGTTTTATGAAAAAAAAACTATCTATTAGAAATTTTGTATATTCAAGTCATTTTACATTTTTATGCCTCAGAACAATAAAATTGATGAAAACAAGGCAATATAGAGACACCAAAGAAAGAGGAAGATAAAGTGTTATTTTAGTAGTTTTCAGCTTTCTTTTGTACCAAAACACAGAAAAGCAGGCAAAACGCATGAATAACACTATTTGCTTAAAGAACTGATATATGTCAAATATGGGTTGGGTAATATTTAGGTGTTTTCCAATATTTTGTGCACCAAAACTCAGAAATGCTGGCAAAACACTATATTTGTTAAAAAGTCTTATTTATGTGTTTTTAAGGTGTTTTATGGAAAAATTTTTTTTTTTCATAAAACACCTTAAAAACACACATAAATAATATGTTTTAATAAATATAGTGTTTTGCCTGCAATTTTGACTTTGGTGTATAAAATGCTGAATACACCAATATAACCATTTTGACATATTTCACTTCCTTAAACAAATATTGTGTAATCATTTGCTTTTCCCGCATTTCTGTGTTTTGGTGCAAAAAAAGCTGAAAAGTAATAAAAAAAACACGTTTTTCTTACTTTTACTTTTGTTTCTCTATATTGTTTTGTTTTCATGAATTTTATCCTTTTGAAACATATCAATGTAAAATGAAATTAATATACAAAATTTTCAATCAAATTTTTTTTATTTCATAAAACATATTAAAAGCACATAAATAAGACGTTTGAAGAAATATAGTGTTTTTGTGTTTTCTGAGTTTTGGTGCATAAAATGCTGAAAACACATTAATAACCATTTTTATATTTCAGTTAAAACAAATAATGTGTAATCATGCGTTTTGTCTGCATTTTGTGTTTTGGTGCAAAAAAGCTGAAAGATATTAATATAACTAGTCTTGGTTACTTCTAATTGCATTTTCTATATTGGCTTGTTTTGCAGGAAAACACAAAAATGCAGGCAAAACGCTTGATTACACACTATTTGTTAAAGGAACTGAAATATGTCAAAAATGGGTTATTATGGTGTTTTCCAGCATTTTATGCACTAAAACTCAGAAATGCAGGCAAAACACTATATCTTTTTAAACTTATATATGTGTTTTCAAGGTGTTTTGTGAAAAAAGACTATCTGCATTGAAAAATTTTTTATATTCGTCATTTTACATTTTTATGTTTCAAAACAATAGAATTGATGAAAACAAGCCAATATAGAGAAACCAAAGTAAAAGTAACAATAACGTGTTATTTTAGTAGTTTCAGCATTTTTTGCACTAAAACACAAAAATGCAGGCAAAACGCGTGATAAAATACTATTTGTTTAAGGAACTGAATTATGTCAACAATGGGTTATTTTGGTGTTTTCCAGCATTTTATGCACCAAAACTCAGAAAAGCAGGCAAAACACT
>NW_025541370.1:309910-339883 GCF_017591435.1 Portunus trituberculatus
TTTCATCAATTTTATTGTTCTGAGGCATAAAATGTAAAATGACTTGAATATACAAAATTTCTAATAGATAGTTTTTTTTTCATAAAACACCTAAAAAACACATAATTAAAACATTTTAACAAATATAGTGTTTTGACTACGTTTCTGAGTTTTGGTGCATAAAATGCTGGAAAACACCAAAATAACCCATTGTTGACATAATTCAGTTCCTTAAACAAATAGTATTTTATCATGCGTTTTGCCTGCATTTCTGTGTTTTAGTGCAAAAAATGCTGAAACTACTAAAATAACACGTTATTGTTACTTGTACTTTGGTTTCTCTATATTGGCTTGTTTTCATCAATTCTATCGTTTTGAAACATAAAATGTAAAATGACTTGAATATAAAAATTTTCAATAGAGATAATCTTTTTCATAAAACACCTTGAAAACACATAAATAAGAAGTTTCAATAAATATAGTGTTTTGCCTGCATTTCTGAGTTTTGGTGCATAAAATGCTGGAAAACACCATAATAACCCATTTTGACATATTTCAGTTCCTTTAACAAATAGTGTGTAATCATGCGTTTTGCCTGCATTTTGTGTTTTTCTGCAAAACAAGCCAATATAGAGAAATGCAAGTAGAAGTAACCAAGACGAATTATTTTAATAGCTTTCAGCTTTTTTTTGCACCAAAACACAAAATGCAGGCAAAACGCATGATTACACATTTGTTTAAGGAATTGAAATATGTCAAAATGGTTATTAAGTTGTTTTCCTGCATTTTATGCACCAAAACTCAGAAATTCACGCAAAGACTATATTTCTTCAAACGTCTTATTTATGTGCTTTTAATATGTTTTATGAAAAAAAAAACTTGATTGAAAATTTTGTATATTAATTTCATTTTACATTGTTATGTTTTACATTGTTAGTGTTTTGCCTGCTTTTCTGAGTTTTGGTGCATAAAATGCTGGAAAACACCAAAATAACCCATTGTTGACATAATTCAGTTCCTTAAACAAATAGTATTTTATCATGCGTTTTGCCTGCATTTCTGTGTTTTAGTGCAAAAAATGCTGAAACTACTAAAATAACACGTTATTGTTACTTTTACTTTGGTTTCTCTATATTGGCTTGTTTTCATCAATTCTATTGTTTTGAAGCATAAAATGTAAAATGACTTGAATATAAAAATTTTCAATGGAGATTGTCTTTTTCATAAAACACCTTGAAAACACATAAATAAGAAGTTTAAAAATATAGTGTTTTGCCTGCATTTCTGAGTTTTGGTGCATAAAATGCTGGAAAACACCATAATAACCCATTTTGACATATTTCAGTTCCTTTAACAAATAGTGTGTAATCATGCGTTTTGCCTGCATTTTTGTGTTTTCCTGCAAAACAAGCCAATATAGAAAAATGCAATTAGAAGTAACCAAGACTAGTTATTTTAATATCTTTCAGCTTTTTTGCACCAAAACACAAAATGCAGACAAAACGCATGATTACACATTATTTGTTTAAGGAACTGAAATATGTGAAAATGGTTATTAAGGTGTTTTCCAGCATTTTATGCACCAAAACTCAGAAATGCACGCAAAACACTATATTTCTTCAAACGTCTTATTTATGTGTTTTTAAAATGTTTTATGAAAAAAAAAAATTTGATTGAAAATTTTGTATATTAATTTCATTTTACATTGTTATGTTTCAAAACATAAAATTGATGAAAACAAAACAATATAGAGAAACAAAAGTAAAAGTAAGAAAAACGTGTTTTTTATTAGTTTTCAGCTTTTTTTGCACCAAAACACAGAAATGCAGGAAAAGCAAATGATTACACAATATTTGTTTAAGGAAGTGAAATATGTCAAAATGGGTTATATTGGTGTATTCAGCATTTTATACACCAAAACTCAAAATTGCAGGCAAAACACTATATTTATTAAAACATATTATTTATGTGTTTTTTAAGGTGTTTTATGAAAAAAAAATTTTTTTTTTCATAAAACACCTTAAAACACATAAATAAGACTTTTAACAAATATAGTGTTTTGCCAGCATTTCTGAGTTTTGGTGCATAAAATGCTGGAAAACACCAAATATAACCCATATTTGACATATATCAGTTCTTTAAACAAATAGTGTTATTCATGCGTTTTGCCTGCTTTTCTGTGTTTTGGTGCAAAAAAAGCTGAAAACTACTAAAATAACACTTTATCTTCCTCTTTCTTTGGTTTCTCTATATTGCCTTGTTTTCATCAATTTTATTGTTCTGAGGCATAAAATGTAAAATGACTTGAATATACAAAATTTCTAATCGATAGTTTTTTTTTTGAAAACATAAAACACCTAAAAACACATAATTAAAACATTTTAACAAATATAGTGTTTTGCCTACGTTTCTGAGTTTTGGTGCATAAAATGCTGGAAAACACCAAAATAACCCATTGTTGACATAATTCAGTTCCTTAAACAAATAGTATTTTATCATGCGTTTTGCCTGCATTTCTGTGTTTTAGTGCAAAAATGCTGAAACTACTAAAATAACACGTTATTGTTACTTGTACTTTGGTTTTTACTCTATATTGGCTTGTTTTCATCAATTCTATCGTTTTGAAACATAAAATGTAAAATGACTTGAATATAAAAATTTTCAATAGAGATAATCTTTTTCATAAAACACCTTGAAAACACATAAATAAGAAGTTTCAATAAATATAGTGTTTTGCCTGCATTTCTGAGTTTTGGTGCATAAAATGCTGGAAAACACCATAATAACCCATTTTGACATATTTCAGTTCCTTTAACAAATAGTGTGTAATCATGCGTTTTGCCTGCATTTTTGTGTTTTCCTGCAAAAAAGCCAATATAGAAAATGCAATTAGAAGTAACAAGACTATTATATTAATATCTTTCAGCTTTTTGCACCAAAACACAAAAATGCAGACAAAACGCATATTAAAAGTGAAATATGTCAAAATGGTTATTAATGTGTTTTCCAATGCACCAAAACTCAGAAAACACGTTATTTTTCAAACGTCTTATTTATGTGCTTTTAAGCTTTATTTTGATTGCAAATGTTGTATATTAATTTCATTTTAATTGTTACAAAACAAAAATTAATGCAGAGAGAAACAAAAGTAAAAGTAAGAAAACGTTTTTTATTGATTACAAAACACAGAAATGCAGGAAAAACAATGATTACACAATATTTGTTTAAGGAAATATGTCAAAATGGTTATGTGTATTCAGCATTTTATAAAAGTGTTATATTTATTAAAACATTATTTATGTGTTTTTAAGGTGTTTTATGAATTTTTTTTTTCATAAAACACCTTAAAACACATAAATAAGACTTTTAACAAATATAGTGTTTTGCCAGCATTTCTGAGTTTTGGTGCACAAAATTGGAAAACACCAAATATTAAACCCATATTTGACATATATCAGTTCTTTAAACAAATAGTGTTATTCATGCTTTTGCCTATATTTCTGTGTTTTGGTACAAAACAAAGCTGAAAACTACTAAAATAACACTTTATCTTCCTCTTTCTTTGGTGTCTCTATATTGCACAATTTTCATCAATTTTATTGTTCTGAGGCATAAAAAAACTGTAAAATGACTTGAATATAAAAATTTCTAATAATGATTTTTTTTTTCATAAAACACCTTAAAAACACATAAATAAGACATTTTAACAAATATAGTGTTTTGCCTGCATTTCTGAGTTTTGGTGCATAAAATGCTGGAAAACACCAAAATAACCCATTGTTGACATAATTCAGTTCCCTAAACAAATAGTGTTTTATCATGCGTTTTGCCTGCATTTCTGTGTTTTAGTGCAAAAAATGCTGAAACTACTAAAATAACACGTTATTGTTACTTTTACTTTGGTTTCTCTATATTGGCTTGTTTTCATCAATTCTATCGTTTTGAAACATAAAATGTAAAATGACTTGAATATAAAAATTTTCAATAGAGATAATCTTTTTCATAAAACACCTTGAAAACACATAAATAAGAAGTTTCAATAAATATAGTGTTTTGCCTGCATTTCTGAGTTTTGGTGCATAAAATGCTGGAAAACACCATAATAACCCATTTTGACATATTTCAGTTCCTTTAACAAATAGTGTGTATTCATGCGTTTTGCCTGCATTTTGTGTTTTTCTGCAAAAAACAAGCCAATATAGAAAATGCAAGTAAAACCAAACCAAGACACCAAAACACAAAATGCAGACAAAACGCATGATTACACATTTTTGTTTTCAAAATGCTTTTCTTCAAATTTTATGCACCAAAACTCAAATGCACGCAAAAAATTTGACAAAACATCACATGTGTTTTAAAATGTTTTAAAAAATATGATTTGAAAATAAAAAATTTTATTTTTCATACATTTCAACATAAATGTTTAAGTATTGAAATATGTCAATTTGTTTTCATGGTTATTTAAAATTTTTCCTGCATTTTTTTGCAAAAAAATCAAAATATAAAACCTTAAAACAATAAATTGAATATAACACTATATTTACAATAGCATTTCTGAATTTTAAAACATTTTAAAATATTGGAAAACACCAAAATAAATTTTATATTTGTGTATGCCTGCATGATTGTTTTATAAAAATAGTGTTAAAATAATGTTGCCTGCAACTTTGTGTTTATGTCTTATTTATGTTTATGTTTTAATATGTTTTATGTTATAAAAAAAATTTTGTATATTAATTTTGTATATTAACATTTTACATTGTTATGTTTTACATATAGTGTTTTGCCTGCTTTTCTGAGTTTTGGTGCATAAAATGCTGGAAAACACCAAAATAACCCATTGTTGACATAATTCAGTTCCTTAAACAAATAGTATTTTATCATGCGTTTTGCCTGCATTTCTGTGTTTTAGTGCAAAAAATGCTGAAACTACTAAAATAACACGTTATTGTTACTTTTACTTTGGTTTCTCTATATTGGCTTGTTTTCATCAATTCTATTGTTTTGAAGCATAAAAATGTAAAATGACTTGAATATACAAAATTTTCAATGGAGATAGTCTTTTTTCATAAAACACCTTGAAAACACATAAATAAGAAGTTTAAAAAAATATAGTGTTTTGCCTGCATTTCTGAGTTTTAGTGCATAAAATGCTGGAAAACACCATAATAACCCATTTTGACATATTTCAGTTCCTTTAACAAATAGTGTGTAATCATGCGTTTTGCCTGCATTTTTGTGTTTTCCTGCAAAACAAGCCAATATAGAAAAATGCAATTAGAAGTAACCAAGACTAGTTATTTAATATCTTTCAGCTTTTTTGCACCAAAACACAAAATGCAGACAAAACGCATGATTACACATTATTTGTTTAAGGAACTGAAATATGTGAAAATGGGTTATTAATGTGTTTTCAGCATTTTATGCACCAAAACTCAGAAATTCACAAAAAGACTATATTTCTTCAAACATCTTATTTATGTGCTTTTAATATGTTTTATGAAATAAAAAAATTTGATTGAAAATTTTGTATATTAATTT
This sequence comes from Portunus trituberculatus, assembly GCF_017591435.1. Taxonomy (NCBI): domain Eukaryota; kingdom Metazoa; phylum Arthropoda; class Malacostraca; order Decapoda; family Portunidae; genus Portunus; species Portunus trituberculatus. The sequence continues at coordinate 315,431 of NW_025541370.1, forward strand.
CATTTTACATTGATATGTTTCAAAACAATAAAATTAATGAAAACAAGCCAATATAGAGAAACAAAAGTAAAAGTAAGAAAAACGTGTTTTTTTATTATTTTTCAGCTTTTTTTGCACCAAAACACAGAAATGCGGGAAAAGCAAATGATTACACAATATTTGTTTAAGGAAGTGAAATATGTCAAAAATGGGTTATATTGGTGTATTCCAGCATTTTATACACCAAAAGTCAAAATTGCAGGCAAAACACTATATTTATTAAAACATATTTATGTGTTTTAAGGTGTTTTATGAAAAAAAATTTTTTTTTTTCATAAAACACCTTAAAAACACATAAATAAGACTTTTTAACAAATATAGTGTTTTGCCAGCATTTCTGAGTTTTGGTGCACAAAATATTGGAAAACACCAAATATACCCATATTTGACATATATCAGTTCTTTAACAAATAGTGTTATTCATGCGTTTTGCCTGCTTTTCTGTGTTTTGGTACAAAAAAAGCTGAAAACTACTAAAATAACACTTTATCTTCCTCTTTCTTTGGTGTCTCTATATTGCCTTGTTTTCATCAATTTTATTGTTCTGAGGCATAAAAATGTAAAATGACTTGAATATACAAAATTTCTAATAGATAGTTTTTTTTTTTCATAAAACACCTAAAAAACACATAATTAAAACATTTTAACAAATATAGTGTTTTGCCTACGTTTCTGAGTTTTGCATAAAATGCTGGAAACACCAAAATAACCCATTGTTGACATAATTCAGTTCCTTAAACAAATAGTATTTTATCATGCGTTTTGCCTGCATTTCTGTGTTTTAGTGCAAAAAATGCTGAAACTACTAAAATAACACGTTATTGTTACTTGTACTTTGGTTTCTCTATATTGGCTTGTTTTCATCAATTCTATCGTTTTGAAACATAAAATGTAAAATGACTTGAATATAAAAATTTTCAATAGAGATAATCTTTTTCATAAAACACCTTGAAAACACATAAATAAGAAGTTTCAATAAATATAGTGTTTTGCCTGCATTTCTGAGTTTTGGTGCATAAAATGCTGAAAACACCATAATAACCCATTTTGACATATTTCAGTTCCTTTAACAAATAGTGTGTATTCATGTTTTGCCTGCATTTTTGTGTTTTTCTGCAAAACAAGCCAATATAGAGAAATGCAAGTAAAAGTAACCAAGACGTTATTTTAATAGCTTTCAGCTTTTTTGCACCAAAACACAAAATGTAGGCAAAACGCATGATTACACATTTTGTTTAAGGAATTGAAATATGTCAAAAATGGGTTATTAAATTTCATTTACATTGTGTTTTCCTGCATTTTATGCACCAAAACTCAAAATGCAAAAAAGACTATATTTCTTCAAACGTCTTATTTATGTGCTTTCAATATGTTTTATGAAATAAAAAAACTTGATTGAAAATTTTGTATATTAATTTTATTTTGCATTGTTATGTTTTACATTGTTAGTGTTTTGCCTGCTTTTCTGAGTTTTGGTGCATAAAATGCTGGAAAACACCAAAATAACCCATTGTTGACATAATTCAGTTCCTTAAACAAATAGTATTTTATCACGCGTTTTGCCTGCATTTCTGTGTTTTAGTGCAAAAAATGCTGAAACTACTAAAATAACACGTTATTGTTACTTTTACTTTGGTTTCTCTATATTGGCTTGTTTTCATCAATTCTATTGTTTTGAAGCATAAAAATGTAAAATGACTTGAATATAAAACATTTTCAATGGAGATAGTCTTTTTTCATAAAACACCTTGAAAACACATAAATAAGAAGTTTAAAAAGATATAGTGTTTTGCCTGCATTTCTGAGTTTTAGTGCATAAAATGCTGGAAAACACCATAATAACCCATTTTTGACATATTTCAGTTCCTTTAACAAATAGTGTGTAATCATGCGTTTTGCCTGCATTTTTGTGTTTTCCTGCAAAAAAGCCAATATAGAGAAATGCAATTAGAAGTAACCAAGACTAGTTATATTAATATCTTTCAGCTTTTTTTGCACCAAAACACAAAAATGCAGACAAAACGCATGATTACACATTATTTGTTTAAGGAACTGAAATATGTGAAAAATGGGTTATTAAGGTGTTTTCCAGCATTTTATGCACCAAAACTCAGAAATTCACACAAAACACTATATTTCTTCAAACGTCTTATTTATGTGCTTTTAATATGTTTTATGAAATAAAAAAACTTGATTGAAAATTTTGTATATTAATTTCATTTTACATTGATATGTTTCAAAACGATAAAATTGATGAAAACAAGCCAATATAGAGAAACAAAAGTAAAAGTAAGAAAAACGTGTTTTTTATATTACTTTTCAGCTTTTTTTGCACCAAAACACAGAAATGCGGGAAAAGCAAATGATTACACAATATTTGTTTAAGGAAGTGAAATATGTCAAAAATGGGTTATATTGGTGTATTCCAGCATTTTATACACCAAAAGTAAAAAAATGCAGGCAAAACACTATATTTGTTAAAACATCTTATTTATATATGTTTTTAAGGTGTTCTATGAAATGTTTTTTTTTTTTTTTTTTTTATAAAACACCTTAAAAAAACATAAATAAGAATTTTTAACAAATATAGTGTTTTGCCAGCATATCTGAGTTTTGGTGCAAAAGATATTTGAAAACACCTAAATAACCCATATTTGACATATATTAGTTCTTTAAGCAAATAGTGTTATTCATGCGTTTTGCCTGCTTTTCTGTGCTTTGGTGTAAAAAAAAGCTGAAAACTACTAAAGTAACACTTTTTTGTTCCTCTTTCTCTGGTTTCTCTATATTGCCTTGTTTTTATCAATTCTATCGTTCTAAGGCATAAAAATGTAAAATGACTTGAATATAAAAAAAAAAATTTTCTTTATTATTCATAAAACACCTGAAAAACACATAAATAAGACATTTGACCAAATATAGTGTTTTGCCTGCATTTCTGAGTTTTGGTGCATAAAATGCTGGACAACATAAAAGTAACCCATTGTTGACATAATTCAGTTCCCTAAACAAGTAGTGTTTTATCATGTGTTTTGCCTGCATTTTTGTTTTTTAGTGGAAAAAATGCTCAAATTACTAAAGTAACATGTTATTGGTACTTTTACTTTGGTTTCTATATATTGGCTTGTTTTTTTTTATTAATTCTATCGTTTTGAAGCATAAAAATTTAAAATGACTTGAATATAAAAAAAAATTTCAATGGAGATAGTCTTTTTTCATAAAACACCGTAAAAACACATAAATAAGACGTTTCAACATATATAGTGTTATGCCTGCATTTCTGAGTTTTAGTGCATAAAATGCAGGAAATCATATTAAGCTATTTTTTACATATATCACTTCCTTAAATAAATAGTGTATAATGATGCGTTTTGTGTGCATTTTTGTGTTTTAGTGTGAAAACAAGCCAATATAGAGATATTAAAGTAAAAGTAACAAAAACATGTTATTTTAACAGTCTTCATCCTTTTTTACACCAAAACACACAAATGTAGACAAAAAGCATGATTACACACTATTTGTTTAAATAGTGAAGTATTTGCTGTATCAAAACCTTGGAATGCGCTTACTCCCTCATCAACATAGTCATCATCTTCTTTCATTCTTTCCGTAGTCTCATACCTGCATTTAGATGGAATCTCTTTTTTACTCATGATTCTCTAACACTTGATTTCATGAAAAACGAGTCTACACTACTCGCCCAGGCCACTGCAAATACTATACAACAGGTGTGTGTGTGTGTGTGTGTGTTTACCTAGTTGTAGTTTTACAGGGCCTGGGCTTTACGCTGGTGTGGCTCTGTCTCGACATCTACACTTATCCAATTTTTCTTTCAAACTCTGCACACTCGTTGCTGACACCACTTCTTCACCCAAACTATTCCACGTCTCAACACATCTTTGCAGGAAACTATATTTTTTAACATCTCTCAGACATCTTCCCTTCCTCAGCTTTTTACTATGCGATCTTGTTGTTTGAATGTCATATTCTTCTCTCAGTCTAACCTAACCTTGTAATTTTATTGATTTATTTATTTATTTTTAACTAACCTAATATAACCTAACCAAATATTTGCAGGTCCGCAGAAAACGACACGCCGATTTATTTGAAGTCACTACACCCGTTTTGTCCACCGCCATCACCAGCACCAGGTCTTCCTTGTCTATTTTTTTCAATGCCATTGGCCATCTTGTACATATATTGTTATTAGGTCCCCTCATTCTCTTCTATCTTGTAAGGTTGGCAGTCACATTTCCTTCAGCCATTCTTTGTATATTAGATCCTTTAGTTCTGGCACCATCTTTTAGCAATCTTCTGTATCTGTTCTAATCTTCTTATATCCTTTTCAGAACTCGTGGAGACCACACCACAGCTGCATATTCCAGCCTTGGGCGTATCATGCTTGTGATGATTTTTTTCATCATATCTTTGTCCATGAATTGAAATGTCATTCTTATATTTGTCAACATTTTACATGATAATCCAAATATCTTGCTTATGTGTTTTTTGGGTTCAGATTTTCCTGTATAATCACTCCCAGATCTTTTTCCTCTTTAGTCTTCATTATTTGTTCCTTATCCATCAGGTAGTTCCATACTGGTCTTCTCTTACTCTTTCTTAGTTCCATTACGTGACATTTCTTGGCATTAAACTCCAATTTCCACTTCCTGCTCCATTCATAGATCTTGTTTATATCTTCCTGTTGTAACAGCAAAACGTCCTCCCTGGTTTTGATAACTCTTAGCAGCTTTGCATCATCAGCAAATAGATTAATATAACTGTTTACCCCATTGTGAATGTTGTTTACATAAATCTGGAACATAATGGGGCTAACACTGACCCTTGTTGCACTGTGCTGGTTACTTAACCCCAAGTTGAGTATGTATCTCTGATCACAGTTCTCATTTCCCTGTCCTTCAAATAATCCCTTATCCATTCTGATAAGGTTCCTTGCAATCCTCCTATGTTCTTTAGTTTCTAAAGTAATCTTTCATGAGGGACTTTATCAAAAGCCTTTTTCATGTCCAGGTATACTGTGTCCACCATCCGTCTCTGCTTTCCAGTCCTTCTGTAACTCTCGAGTAGAAGCTTAATAAGTTTGATACACATGACCGTCCTGTCCTGAACCCAAATTGTCTTTTCTATATGACTTTTTCTTCTTCCAGATGTTTAACCCATTTTTCTTTGATAATTATTTGACACAACTTCCCCAAAATGCTTGTAATTGACGCTGGTCTGTAGTTTAGTGGTTCAGTTGCCTTTCTTCCTTTAAATATCGGTATTACCTTGGCTGTCTTCCATTCTAGTGGAACTTTCACTTCATTTAGTGAACTTGTAATTATTTCCCAAATTGGTGTGTGTGTGTGTGTGTGTGTGTGTGTGTGTGTGTGTGTGTGTGTGTGTGTGTGTGTGTGTGTGTATTTACCTAGTTGTATTTACCTAATTGTAGTTACAGGGCCTGGGCTTTATGCTCGTGTGGTCCCGTCTCCATATCTACACTTATCCAATCTTTTTAAAAGTGTGCACACTCGTTGCAGACACTACTTCTTCATCTAAACTGTTCCACGTCTCAATGCATCTCTGCGGAAACTATATTTTTATATCTCTCAGACATCTTCCCTTTCTCAGCTTTTTGCTATGCGATCTTGTGCTTCTGGTGTCATATTCTTCTCTCAGGATCAGTTTCTCATTATCCACTTGGTCCATTCCGTTGATCAATTTATAGACTTGTATCAGGTCTCCTCTCTCCTTCTTTGTTCCAAGGTTGGTAGATCCATAGCCTTTAGTCTCTCCTCATATGTCATCCCTTCAAGTTCTGGAACCATTCTTGTAGCCATTTTTGTAGCCTCTCAATTTTCTTATGTGTTTCTTTTTATGAGGGGTCCACACTACTCCTGCATATTCCAATCTGGGTCTTATTATAGTATTTATCAATTTCTTCATCATTTCTTTGTCCATGTAGTGAAATGCTACTCCAATATTTCTTAGCAAATTATATGTTTCTCTAAAAATTCTATCAATATGGCTTACTGGTTGATTGTTTTCTTCCATTGTCACTCCTAAGTCCTTTTCCTTTTGACTTTCTCCAGTTCTACTCCATCTCCCATCTTATAGATTCCCACAGGTCGTCTTTCACTCTTTCCCATTTCCATGACATGGCTTTTGTTCACATTGAATTCCATTTCCACTTCTTACTCCATTCCCAGATCTTATTTAGGTCTTCTTGCAGTATTTCACAATCCTCCTTTTGCTTTATAACTCTCACAGTTTCGTATCATCCGCATCATCTTCAGTAGGTCTTTGACTGATTTCATTTCTTCTTTTCTCTTTTTGGTCTATATTTTATATTTTTTCTTTTATTCCAAATACGACTACACTTTCTTTTTTTTCTGCAATTTCTCTAACTAGATTTTCTTTTATCTTGAGGACTCCTATCATTTTGTTTGTCATATTTTCTTTTTTTTTTAAGTTGTTCTTGAATCACCTCCTGAAAATCGGCCTTATCTTTCTTATCTTGGACTCTCCATGCTTGTACTTCTTTTTAATCACGTTCTGTACTCTTTCCTCTTCCTTGTTTACTAGATCTTTCAGCTTCTCCTTTTCTTTCTCGTTTACCAGTCCTTCTTCCATGTTCTTGTAGTTAGTGTGTGTGTGTGTGTGTGTGTGTGTGTGTATTTACCTAGTTGTATTTTACGGGAGGGGAGCCTATGGTGGTGTTGTCGCATCTCTGTATCTCACAGTGTCTAATTTTGTGTTGAAGTGGTGGTGGTGGTGGACTTTGCACACACCACCTCTCTGTCCAGTCCGTTCCATATATCTATCACTGTATGGGGTAAGCTGTTTTTCTTGAAGTCTCTTCCGTAGTTGTCTTTTGTGAGTTTTAGTCCATGTCCTCTTGTGTCCCTTGTGTCCCTCTTGAGCAGGTCCATCCTATCAGGAAGCTCCATATTATTCATTATTCTGTAGATGGTCAACAGGTGGCTGTTTCTCTTCTCTGCTCCAGTGTTGGTCAGTCCAGTCTCTTTTCATACGTAAGAGCCGACAAGGTTGGGGCCAGTTTGGTGGCCGCTCTTTGTAGCCTTTCAATTTTGGTGATATTCTTCCTGGTGTGAGGTGACCACAGTACTGCTGCATACTCCAGTCGTGGTCTGATCAAGGATGCCAATAACTTTTTCACCATATCTTCATCAATATATGTGAATGCAATTGTAATATTTCTCAGTAAGTTGTAGGTCTCACCAACAATTTGATTGATATGTTTATTGGGGGACATTTCCTTTGTTATGAGAACTCCCAGGTCCTTTTCACTTTCCATCTTCTTAATCTTCTCTTCTCCAAGTTTGTATTGTCTTATTATCCTATTTTTGCTCTTCCCAAATTCCATTGTGCTACATTTGTTAATGTTGAATTCCATCTCCCATCTTTTCCTCCATTCCCATAGTCTATCTAAGTCCTGCTGTAGAGTTCCACCATCATCGTGCGAGCCAACTTTCTTCAAAAGTTTTGTGTCGTCTGCAAAGAAAGTCGTGTAGCTTTAATTTGTGTATGGGTGACTTTTGACGTGCTGGAACGCATTCCTTACTATTACATGTTGTAATGGGTTCGGTATACGGTAATTTTGATTTACGCTAAGGTTTTCAGGAATGCATATGTACCGTATAACGAGGACTTACTGTATATTGTTATGATATTGTATTGATTTGAGCTTCAATATGGCCTGTGAAGGAAAAGGTATGTAATCTATTTTGTGTATAGAATGCTTATTGTTAAGTCCTCGTTTGTTAGTGTGTGGTGCATGAATACTTTTTTTCAAGGTAACAATTAGTGGTATGTTGTATCTATGGTGGTGTTTGCTTGATTTAGGTTGAACCAATACTAAAGTGTGCTTATTGTGTTGTAGTACAGTTTTGTGCATGAGAAGTGAATGTTATTACCTTTAAGTTTTCCTATTACACTTGTATTGCTTTGCTTGACATTGTTTTTGCTTTGCCTCACTGATTATATTCATATCCTTGACCAAATATACTTTATTGCCAGTCTAACTGGTTTTCATGAATTGAAACATGTTTGTTTGCATTGATGTAGGATACCTAGCTATGTGTTAAAATGCTTAATGTATATTTGACTTGCTTGTGTGATGTCTCTGCTTTCCATACATAGTCTTTAGTGATATTTTGGGTGTAGCTAGGGCTTACAAACACGTGGGTATTCCCACAAAACCACCCCACCTGCTTCTAGGTGCTTAAACATGCATCTTTTATTTTGTAACTTTGAATGGTGATATGCTTATTGTGTTAGTTTGAACGCTGATATATAATGCTAATAATGTCTGAGGTCTGTGGTAATGGTGTATGCTCTGTTGTGGCATCTTGCATAGTACTTGATGTGATCAACTATGTAGCTTTTGTCTGCATGTACACCAATTGACTTTTCTCTATATATACCTTACTTCTTTTGCATGTTACATTTATTGTGTATGCTTCAAAAAACTGAAATTCACTCAACATGCTGCATGTGTTCCATTATAATCATTAGTGACTCAAGTATTTTCTGTTCTGTGAAAGTAAGCCCCTCCTACACGTCATTCCTACCCATTATCCTGATAATTACTCAAATGTCAATTTTTCACTGCTTAACTTTTTCACTTTTTTTCAAAGTAATCCCTTTGGAAGAGAATTAAGGGTTAAGACACATTTCAAACTAAGTTGGGCCTCCCACCTTGTTATTATTTTGTGAGAGCCCTTTGTTTGTTTGTGTGTGTTGCCTTTATCATGTAAGACACAGTTTCCCTTACAGTTTTGATCATCATTAGGATTGAGAGACTAGAGTACCCTGACTTATAGTTTTGTCTTCAACATTTTTAGAACAATGATAACAATTATGATGAGACACAGCATGATTAATACATTGAAGTATTCATTATTGTTTAAATATCATATTTAGATACTAAACATGAAATAAAAACACAAATGAACCATTGTTTTTCTGCTACCTTTATTATAAGTGTTGACTCAACACACTACAAAAAGGTACATACACACATACTGTGTATGTACCTTTGGGCATGTGTATATTAGATAGTTTGACTTCTTTACTGATGTTATAAGCCTTTGTATGAAGTGAACATTTTCTTGACTTGGAACAATAAGCGATTCTTTCTATAGTGAAAATAGGATCTCATATACTATTATATGCAGCTAAGAATTTATTATTCCCTCCTAGTGTTGGTGGTTATTTTTTGTGATAGTATTTGTTAAATATCTAGTATATACATGCCTACAGTGACCTCTAATAGCAGAAAGAAGAGTTGATAGGAGTAGGGGTACCTAATTAAGCAGAGTTGGAAGTCAATACATGTGGTGAGCGTGTCATCAGATCACCCTGAATACGATATGAAATACCACAACCAGGCAGTGGTAGCACTGAGACGAGTTTGTAAGCACGCGGTTTGAGACTTGTTTGCTTACGGTTATAGGTGGCGTTGGTGTGAAATAAGGTAACTGGCAACCAGTAATGTACGCAGTTTAACCAGTACTCTCAATCCTTCACCACTATTCTGTCCATCTCTCTAATGTAAGAGTTAACCAGTACTCTCAATCCTTCACCACTATTCTGTCCATCTCTCTAATGCAAGAGTTAACCAGTACTCTCAATCCTTCACCACTATTCTATCCACCTCTCTAATGCAAGAGTTAACCAGTACTCTCAATCCTTCACCACTATTCTATCCATCTCTCCAATGAATGAGTTAACCAGTACTCTCAATCCTTCACCACTATTCTGTCCACCTCTCCAATGAATGAGTTAACCAGTACTCTCAATCCTTCACCACTATTCTGTCCACCTCTCCAATGCAAGAGTTAACCAGTACTCTCAATCCTTCACCACTATTCTGTCCACCTCTCTAATGCAAGAGTTAACCAGTACTCTCAATCCTTCACCACTATTCTGTCCACCTCTCCAATGCAAGAGTTAACCAGTACTCTCAATCCTTCACCACTATTCTGTCCACCTCTCCAGTACTCTCAATCCTTCACCACTATTCTGTCCACCTCTAATGAAGAGTTAACCAGTACTCTCAATCCTTCACCACTATTCTGTCCACCTCTAATGGAAGAGTTAACCAGTACTCTCAATCCTTCACCACTATTCTATCCACCTCTGTAATGCAAGAGTTAAGAAACAAGATTGATGAATTACATGGACTTGTAAGGTGGGATTGGTCCTTTAGAGAATCTTCTTTGATATGCTTAACAGAGACTTGGCTCCAAGAAGATAAAGATCCCAACTCTGCCTTTACTTTAGATGGTTTTACATTAATGCGAGGTTACAGGACTGTTGATTCAGGTAAGTCGAGCGGAGGTGGCGTTTGTGGTTCTATCAATAGCAAATGGTGTAGTGATGTTTCCATGTACGAGACATGCTGCAATGGTAATATTGTGTATATAGTACTATCTCTGAGGCCTTTTTATCTACCTCGAGAATTTAACAAAATATATGTTATTGTAGTACCGTATACATCCCTCCGAGTTCTGATGCAAAGGAGGCTGAGAATATTCACACCACACTATCACCACACACACCACTGTCGCCACACATCATACACCACACTGCTCTCTTCCACTCTATCAGTACACACACCACACACATTTTGTATTGTTTTTATTTATTTATTTATTTGTGTTGCTTTTTATTAGTTTTGAATGTCGATAATTTGTCAAAGCAATGTTTAGAAGCAAGAAATAGGGCAAATAGGATCCTGGGTTTTATAAATAGAAAATGTTAGTTACAAAAGTAAGGAAGTGGTGCGTAGCTTATATAATTCCTATGTTAGGCCCCATTTAGAGTATTGCATACAGGCCTGGTCACCCCATTATAGGCAGGATATCAACATGTTAGAAGCAGTTCAGAGAAGAGCAACTAGGATGATACCAGCATTAAAGTGGCTGGAGTATAGAGATAGATTAAAGGAATTAAACATGTTTTCATTTGAGAGGAGATGTATAAGAGGGGATATGATAGAGTTATTTAAAATGTTCTCAGATACAAACTACATAGATGTGAGATCTTTCTTTACCTTAGAGGAGGGAAGTAGGACTAGAAATCATGGCAGGAAGATTAGAAAGCAAGGCTGCAGGTTAGATATAAGAAAATATTTCTTTAGTCATAGGGTGGTAGACTTCTGGAATGCATTGCCAGAGAGGGTTGTAAATAGCACTAGTTTGACAATGTTTAAAAAACAGATTAGATAAGTAATTCAATTTATTAGATTTATAGTTATGTATAGCGCTGCATGATAGTTTTTATAAGAAATTTACTATAGTTAAACAAGACATGATCCCCATGTATGGGGATCACAGATTGTAGAGGAATTCGCTGCAGGACTTAGCCCTGTTAATGGGCCAAATATTTAGAATTAGTATATAATGTATTGTGTACTTGTAAGTGTATCTTTAAGTACTGATGACGAGGTCGCTGTGCGACTGATACAGGATAACCTAGATGGGCCCTGGTGGCCCTTTGTTTTAATATTATTTATGTTATCTCACACGGTTTATCATGTTTTTTTTTAATGATTGTGTTATTTTTGTTGTTTCGTATTATTTTTTTTTTATTTTTTTATTCGGTTTATATATTGTTTGTATCTTCAAATAGATTAAAACCATAAAACATTGAGTATTCCACACATAATTCCCAGATAACTTTGAAATAGTGAGAATTTAGCACAAGCAAGGACATAGTATTGGAATTGATTGTATTGTGAATGGTGAGTTTGGTAATGTCGACATTTTGAAGCTCCCAATGGCTCCTCGTATCCTTAAATAAAGTCAAACCCTAATAACAGTGAATATTCCACACCAAATTCCGTGTTAATTTTGAAAGAGTGAGAAGTGAACACATACAAGGAGGTAGTATTGGAATTTGTAGCGGGCAAGGAGAAGAGAGTGAATTCCCTTAGAAAGCCACAGGTTTAGATGGCGTCGGTACTTCCCGTCAAGACACACGGTTGACCTCACTGGAGTGCCGTTATATTTGCAGCCTGTATAGAGGTGACAGTGCCGTGACAGAGGTGGTGGAGGTTATTAATGCACCAAGGAACAGGTGTGTAAGGTGTGGCAGTGGTGTTGATAAGGGATTAGTGTGTAAGGAGGGAAAGAAGTGTGATGGGCCGAGTGCACGTCTGCTCCATGTCAACAAACTTATGGTGACGGCCGTGTGGTGGTGTTTGGTGTTGCTTATACACCCCATAAACACACTCAACATGCCCATATACACCCACACACACAAAGTGAAGTGATGACATTCCCGACAGCACCAGCGGCGAGACAAGAGAGCAATGCAACTCTTCACCACGACTCTCCACAACGCCTCACCATCATTTATTTCAGCTATTTCTAAGGCCACTCTCTTATTTGTAGGTTTTCTTTGCATAGGAGAGTGAAAACAGTGCCCAAATGTTGAAAAGGTGATGGATATAAGGAGCAGTTGTCAGTATTACCAGCTATTATTTGCTTCTTTGACTCACCGTAAGCCAAACATGTGTTAGAATGGAACCACTACTCTAGCATTGCATGTTTCCTGGCCAACTTTTCTAGATGGGGCTTCATTTGGTTGTGGTGAGATAATAAATGTAACATAAGGATTATGGAGCCCGCGGATGTTGCGTCCCGCCCCGCCCCGCCCCGCCCCAACCCAGCCCCCGAGCACCACCCCTGTCCCCCCCGTGGCAACCTGCGGGTTCCAATACTTTTTTTGATATATTCTCTAAAAATAATATTACGCTTTCATGGTGTGTTTTTATGGTTTGTCTAAACATTTCGTTGTGTTTGAAGTGTGTTCCGCGCCTGTGTTCGGTAAATATGTGGCGTTTAGTGGTGTTTTATAGCTTAAATAGGAGCTGCCATAACCGTCCAAATTTTCCATCTGTGAATTTCAACTCTTTTATTTCGAGGTGTAACTGGGCCTTTATAGTATATAGAAATTGCCTGTGCTTTTTTAGGCGTGAAATAATTCCATTGAGTGAAATATGTGGACTTTAAAGTGGTGTTTTGTCCCGTTTAACGTAAGTTTTATTTTTCAATTTTATTTGTTTACGTTTTTGTTTGACGGTCAAACTCGTTGTAGAATGCCTTAAAAGAAAGCTCAGACTCTGTACAATGTGTTAAAATACTCGCCAAGTGAAAATAGCTGGACTTTACAAGAGTTTTTAATGAGTTTAGAGTTTAATGGTTTTGTTTTACATTAATGCTCTTTCACTCGTTCACTTCTGGTTCTAGGTCAGTGTTGGATGCCTGAGAAGAGAGTTTATATTGTCTAATATTTTCGAAAGAAATATAAAGTGGAAATGGCTGGACGTTTTGGCAGCGTTATAAGTGGAAATGTTTATATACTCTTTATATACTTAATTTAGACAGTTTGTTAAAACTAGTTAAGCAGGAGATGTTTTGATGGTTTGGATATTAATTAAAGTTTCTAATAAGTCATAAAAAAGTAAGCATTCGGCCTTGGCTTCGTTTTTTCTTTAAGTCATTTTTAAAATTATATACGTAATTCAGCCGATTCGCCACTATTCCCGCGCTCTTGATGACGTCACAGCCAAGGTGGTGACTCATGGCCCAGGCTGGCGTCCCTCCCTCCCTACCGCCCAGTTCGTCGATATTTTGCCTAATATCTAGTGATTTCTACGTGTTTTCATGTGTTTCTTGGCTCAGGTGTGTAGATATTAGTAGCAGAAGGAAGAAGGGAAGAGAAATAAAGGAGGATGAGGAGGAAGGAAGGATAAAGGGAGGAATAAGTGTAGGAGCAGGCAAGCTACAATAGGTACTCTCCCTCCACTTCCTCAATATTTTGCCTAATATCTCGTGTTTTCTAAGTGTTTTGATGTGTTTCTAGGCTCAGGCGTGTAGATGGAAGCAGTAGAAGAAAGAAAAAAAGGAAGAGGACGAAGAAGAAAGGAAAAATGGAAGTGGAAGAGGAGGAGGAGCCAAGCCACAATATTTAGGTAAGTCCCCTTTTTAATGTTACCGTTCTTTATAACGCATTTTTGTGTTTTTGGGTTATACCTGAAGTATTTTGAGTATGTTTGGTAGTGTTGCAGGGTGTTTTCAGTGTGTGTTGGATGTTTTTAGGTATATTTTACATATCTTGAGTGTGGTGTAGAGGGGGTATTTGAATGTATGGGTGTGTTCTGAGTGCGGTTAGGAGAATTTCGAGGTGTTGTATGGTGTTTTAGATTAGTTTTAAGGGTTTGAAGTGGTCTGTGCGATTGTGTGGAGTGTGTGGGGATGATTTTGGTGTAGTTAGATGTTTCTAGTTGAGTTATGGGTTTATTTGTTAATATTTTGAAGTGTTGCATAGTGTTTTGAGTGTGTTTTGGGTTAATGTCCTCACTTACTTTTGCTAGTCTTGTATAATTTCATGGTATGATGGACGCAGCTGAGGTGGGCCTCCGCTGTGGCCAGGCAGTTCAGCCTTGCCGTCAACCCTCCAGGTGATGAGTGAGTTGCCGGTTGAGCTGGAGTGTCCTGGTATTGGGGGCTCGTCTGGTATTGTAGACAACCATCTGTGTAACCTTTTCGTGAAGAGGTCCGGTGTGACCCCTGGCAGGTTCGTGATGGTGTCCGGCACAGCGTTGAAGAGGTGAGCACCATTGTGTGAGAAGCAGTTGTCCATGCAAGTCTTTATTTTATGAGCCGTTGCTTCACATAGCACAACCGCCCTCTTCTTGGATGTGGTCAAGTTGTATAGGCAGGATATCAACATGTTAGAAGCAGTTCAGAGAAGAGCAACTAGGATGATACCAGCATTAAAGTGGCTGGAGTATAGAGATAGATTAAAGGAATTAAACATGTTTTCATTTGAGAGGAGATGTATAAGAGGGGATATGATAGAGTTATTTAAAATGTTCTCAGATACAAACTACATAGATGTGAGATCTTTCTTTACCTTAGAGGAGGAAATAGGACTAGAAATCATGGCAGGAAGATTAGAAAGCAAGGCTGCAGGTTAGATATAAGAAAATATTTCTTTAGTCGTAGACTTCTGGAATGCGTTGCCAGAGACGGTTGTAAATAGCACTAGTTTGACAATGTTTAAAAACAGATTAGATAAGCACTTAAATTTATTAGATTTATAATTATGTATAGCGCTGCATGATAGTTTTTATAAGAAATTTACTATAGTTAAACAAGACATGATCCCCATGTATGGGGACCACAAATTGTAGAGGATTTCGCTGCAGGACTTAGCCCTGTTAATGGGCCAAATATTTAAAATTAGTATATAATGTATTGTGTACTTGTAAGTGTATCTTTAAGTACTGATGACGAGGTCACTGTGCGACTGATACAGGATAACCTAGATGGGCCCTGGTGGCCCTTTGTTTTAATATTATTTATGTTATGTTATGCCCACATTTGGTACAAGGCCCTCCAGGATCTTGGGATTTTGAGCATTTTAAAGTGGTTTGGGTGTGTTTTGTGGTGTATATTCTGATTGTGATTTGTAAAGCGCAGGGCAGGCATGTTTTTTGGGGGTGATTGAAATATTAGTGTTAGTGAAACAGGAGTCTTTTAGAAATACAACTTAGGCGACCACTGTTTTCAAAGTCCACAGTTAGGAGGAAGTTTGTTCTTAAGAGTGTTTCTGCTTTTGATTTGATAGATATCATGTTAATCTGTCAATAGATCATCAAACATCCCTTCAAAACTGGAGGGGTTTGGGTGTGTTTTGGGGTTTTGGGGTGTTTGGGGTGAAAGAGTGTGTTTTGTGGGGTTTGGGTGTGTTTTGGGTGTTTGAGTGTTTTGGGGATTTGGGGATATTTGGGTGTGTGATTAGGGATGTTTTTTGGGGTGTTTTGAGTGTGCTTTGGTTGTGTTTAGGATGTGTTTGGGTGTGTTTGGATGTGTGTGTGTCTCATCTGCATGTTCAAACACTAGCAGGTGGTGTGACTTCATTTTATTTTTTTCTTACTTTTCAACAATGGTTGTGGTGGTAGTGGTGGTGGTGGTGGTGGTGATGGTGGTGGTGATAGTGGTGGTGGTGGTGATATTGGTGATGGTGAGGTGGTGGTGGTGGTGGTGGTGGTGGTGGTGATGGTGATGGTGTGGTGATGGTGGTGGTGGTGGTGGTGGTGGTGGTGGTGGTGGTGGTGGTGATGGTGGTGTGGTGATAGTAGTGGTGGTGGTGGTGGTGGTGGTGGTGGTGGTGGTGGTGGTGGTGGTGGTGGTGGTGGGTGGTGGTGGTGGTGGTGGTGGTGGTGGTGGTGGTGGTGGTGGGTGGTGGTGGTGGTGGTGGTGGTGGTGGTGGTGGTGTGGTGGTGGTGGTGGTAGTGGTGGTGTGGTGGTGGTGGTGGTGGTGGTGTGGTGGTGGTGGTGGTGGTGGTGGTGAGTGGTGGTGGTGGTGGTGGTGGTGGTGGTGGTGGTGGTGGTGGTGGTGGTGGTGGTGGTGGTGGTGGTGGGTGGTGGTGGTGGTGGTGGTGGTGGTGGTGGTGGTGGTGGTGGTGGTGGTGGTGGTGGTGGTGGTGGTGGTGGTGGTGGTGGTAGGTGGTGATGGTGGAAATGGGTGATGGTGGAGTTGGATCAGTGAAAATGGGTGAATGGAAAAGAGTAGTGGTAGTGGAAATGGATCAGCAGAAATGGGTGAAAGTGGAAATGGGTGATGGTGAAAATGGGTGGTGTTGGAAACCAGTGATGGTGGAAATAGACAAAATTAATTTTTTTTAATTTGAAAGTCAACTTTTTTAATTTGAAGTTCAGGTTTTTTCATTTGAAAGTTAAAAGGTGTACACTTATCCAATTTTTCTTTGAACTCTGCACACTCATTGGTGACACCACTTCTTCACCCAAACTGTTCCACGTCTCAACACATCTTTGCGGGAAACTCTATTTTTTAACATCTCTCAGACATCTTCCCTTCCTCAGCTTTTTACTATGCGATCTTGTTGTTTGAATGTCATATTCTTCTCTCAGTCTAACCTAACCTTGTCATTTTATTGATTGATTGATTGATTTTTCCCTAACCTAATCTAATCTAACCTAACCAAACATTTGCAGGTCCGCAGAAAACAACACGCCGATTTATTTGAAGTCAAGGACGGAGATTAAAACGGCCTTGAAAAACACCACACCCGTTTTGTCCAGTGTGTTTAGATGTGTTTTGGTATGTTTGGGTATATTGAGGTGTGTTTGAATGTGTTTGGGTGTGCACTACCATCTATACAAGACTTATATTATAAAGACAGTATATAAATATCACTGATATGTTACATGAAACAAACAGCTCTCAAACATTTTACTTGAGTGGGAAAGGAGTGCTAGAACAAGCAAGGAGAGAATGTATGGACAGAGGGAGGTGGAGGCTCTTCTGCCGTAGCCACCCCGTTATGGGACACTCCTGCAGAGAGTGAGGCATAAGAGAATAGAATAGATAAATAGATTCAAACAAATTGAACTACTATACTTACTGATAATGGTATCCTGCAACTTCAAGATGGCAAAAACTGTGTTTCTCTCCTTTGCCACAGCAGTTGTATTGCACAGCCAAGGAGTTTGTCACAGCATACCTAAGAATGCACTTCATTGTGTCTTGCAGGTTAGCACCCCTATCACACAAAAATGTGCAATCTGAAATGGAAAAGAAAAATCTTATACCTAATCTAACACACACAATCATTCACAAATAATCACCACTCCAATGCTTACCATAAACTAATTTGAAGTAATATCCCACTCAATTGAAAACTCAAGAAAACTGCTTGTTCAGCTTTATATTCACCCTTGCATTGGATTTGGTAAGTTGAGGTTGTTATTTAAGCCTCATTATCACTGCAATAAAGTACTAAGCATTAACCTGAACCACGTGACTCCTATACTGATCTTAATCTTGGTCCACGGCAGCCAGCGCTACTCCCATTGTAGTCCCAGTAGGTGGTTTCCCTTGCCCCTGGAGCCAATTTTTTGTGTAGCTGTTTTTTATGGGAAAACACAAAAAACATTCAGGTTCTCGTGAGGTGGCTGACCTGGCCCACGAGACGTCATCTTCAGGTCTGAGTAAGGAGGAGGATTCCCCTCCACAAGGGGTCTCTTGTTCTGGAAGTTCTTTTGAGGGATGCATTTCTGCTGCATATGATTATCTTGTAATGATAAATGTTAATCCATCATTTTCCTATCATGCCTTGCACTCACTTCTCAAGGCGTATGGTACGGTTGTTCGCATTCGACTGGTTTATGATAAGGACTTTCCTTCTAACCGATGCTATGTAACGTTTATGTCATGTGATGAAGCTCGTTTAGCTTATGAACATGTAGCATCTCTGCCCCTCGCCGGCCATGGCTTTAAAACTGAATTTCTCCAGTCACGAAATATTTCAGACAGTGACATGGATTACATCCCAAATGTTTTGAAAACTATTTAGAGAATTCAGTTCCAGCAGTCCGCCAGATCCCACCTCCACGTTGGTTTGTGGCGTACTATAGAAATGGGCGTGGAAATTTCATCCATGCCTCCCGGTACCTGTCCAAAGAAATCGGCACGATTCCTGAGGGGAATCTGAAAAAGTATGGGAAGGGGGTGCTTGTGCGAGCAAAAGATCTTACGCAAGCTAGGATGTTGCAACATCTCCCATGCCCTTCTGACAGCATGTTTGAGACTGTTAAGGCTAATCCCACCTTTAACTATAGCAAAGGCTGTGTTTATAGCCAAGACCTCTATGAATTCCCAGAAGAGGAAATACTAGCAATGTGCCCTAGCTCAGTACAAAAGGTGACTAAGATGAGGAACTCCTCCAACATGGTCCTTCTCACTTTTTTTGGGTCCACCCTTCCTGACCGTGTTAATATCGGTCCTATCAACCTTAGGGTGAGGCACTTTGTTTCTCGCCCTCTTCAGTGCTTCTCATGCTATGGGTACGGTCACGGAAAAGCTCGTGTAAGGAAGCTTCCCGATGTGGTAATTGCTCTGCACTCGACTCGCATTCAGAGGAGCATTGCAATGGTGCAGCTTATTGTTTTCATTGTCGTGATGCTCACCAGGTACGTTCCAGGCAATGCCCTAGGTATCGCCTGGAGCAGGACATTCTACAGCTTGCCAATAGTCAGTTTATCAGCCTCGGTAGCGCCCGCCGTGAACTCCTGTACCGCCAGAAGGATGGTACTGGTGCGACATCCTATGCTTCATTGGCGCTCGCTCTTCGGCTGAGTCTGCCGGTCCGAAGACAACTCCTCCTGCTACCTCTCGCTCTGTTGGGGCGGGTGGTACTGTTTATCTGGCTAACAGGTTTGCCATATTTTGGCTGATGACTCGGTTGAGTCATCTCTTAGAAGTGACGAGAAAAATACGGACTTGAACAAAGTTACCCATGTAGTAGATGTCCATTTGCCACCTGTATCTCCTAAGCCTTTCAAGGGTCTAACTAAGCGGCACCGCTCTCTGGAGTCGTTAGATTTAGCTCAGCATAAGCAGTCTAAGTTTTCTCCCGGTGCTTATAATCGTGAGTCCTCCAGGGACCGCTCTGCTAGGGTAGCTCCAGTAGTTTCTGTCCAGCCTTCTGTGATGCCCTCCGTCTCAGATCGGGCTTCTTATGATGAGGACGGTCTGAGCATGGAGACGTCCGATGATATTGTCATAGCCGTCCTCGTGGACCAACTGTATCGGAAAGTAGTCCTGCCTGATCCTCGTCCTCCGAGGACCAGTCAAAGTGATGATAGTTCGCATCACCCACCGATAAGCCGAAAGGCTGAGGTCCAACGACCCGGCACACCTCAATTCCCGGTGTCTTCTCGTCGTTTGATTAGTTCTAGTCAGGTCAGTCACGGGCAGCCTCAAAAGGCTCGCTCGTCCACTGCACCCAAATAGTCGTCTTCAAGCTTCTACAATGGAACTGTAGAGGCCTTCGCGCCTCGTGGGGGGAACTCCGAGCTTTGCTGTCGGAGTTCTCTCCAGCCTGTGTAGCTCTACAAGAGACTATGATAGGTGATAGTACTTATTCTAGTCCTCCTGGCTATCGTGGTTTTTTTAACACTCCTTTCCCTGACCAGGGCCACCACGGTGGCACAGCTATTCTAGTCCGTCAGGATATACCTGTTATCCCGGTACAACTTAACTCTCCCCTTCAGGTGGTTGCTGTTAAGGTCTTTATGGGACGACTGTACACCATCTGCAGTTTATATCTACCTCCTCGGCTTCCTGTCTCCAGGGGTGAGCTTGACGGCCTGGTGCGTCAGCTGACTCCGCCTTTTCTTTTGTTGGGAGATTTTAACGGCCGTCACCCATTGTGGGATGAAGGTGCTAGTAATCCTCGTGGGGTTTTAATCGGTTCTTTTATTGAGGATGAGGAATTGAGATTTTAAATTCTGGGATGTTACACATTTCCACACTCCTACTGGGACTTTTACAGCTATCGATCTTTCTCTTTGTACATCTAATTCTTTCCTTGATTTTAATTGGCGAGTCCTACCGGATTTACACGGTAGTGACCACTTTCCGATTTTATTGCAATCTGTGAAATCTGAGCCACAGTCCCGGCCACCACGCTGGGTTTTAGACAAGGCAGATTGGCGTCGATTCACAGACCTTAGCTCTTTTATTCGTCCGCTTGCTGACTTTTCTACTTGTGCTGAGGCTGTTGATTATTTTACTGATTTTTTTATTTCTTTAGCCCTTCAGACAATCCCTAGGACATCAGGTCGCTTTACTAAGCGTCCCGTTCCTGGTGGAACGCAGCATGCACTGCAGCGGTTAAAGAGAAACGGTCAGCTTTCTCGTCTCCGGCGACATCGTGGGGACCCACAGTGCCTGGAAGCTTTTCGGCGATGCCGAGCTCGGGCCCGCCGCATTTTGAAAGAGGCACAAAGAGCCTCGTGGAAAGCCTATATCTCTACCATAAACGTCCGCACCCCTCTTACGGATGTCTTCAACAAAGTCCGCCGAATTGCTGGGAAGTATTCTGCTGCTTCCCCACCAATTTTGTTGTCTGCTGGGCGAACGGTGGCAGACCCTAGGAATGTCGCTGACCTCTTTGCGGAGCACTTTGCCAGTGTTTCCCAGAGGCATCCTGCAGGTCCGGGCGCACGTCACCGCCAGAGAATGGAATCTCTCGGCATAAACTTTTCTTCTGCTGGAGGGGAGTCTTATAATGTCCCTTTCTCTGCTTCCGAGTTGCGGACCGCTTTGTCCCAGTGTCACGACTCTTCTCCTGGGCCAGATGATATACCTTATGCCTTCTTGCGCTACATGTCTGACACTGCTTTTAACTTTCTTTTAAATCTATATAATATGATTTGGCATACCGGTGACTTTCCATCTTCTTGGGCTGTGGCAGTGGTTCTCCCATTTCCGAAGCCTGGGAAAGATAATCTCCAGGCTACGAACTACCGTCCTATATCTTTAACGTCCTGTATTTGCAAAGTGTTAGAAAAGATGGTAAATATAAGACTCATGTGGTATTTGGAGAGGGGGAAGTACTTGTCACCGGTACAGTACGGCTTCCGAAAGATGAGGTCTACTACTGATGCTCTTTTATCCCTAGAGTCTTCCATTTGTGAGGCCTTCGCTAATCACCACCATCAAGTAACAGTCTTTTTTGACCTGGAGAAGGCCTACGACACGGCTTGGTGTCATGGCATTTTACAGTCTTTGTTTAATTTGGGCCTTCGGGGCCACCTTCCTATTTTTATCCAGCAGTTTTTATCCAGCCGTTTTTTACGGGTTCGAGTTGGGAGTGTTCTCTCCGATGCTACAGCTTTAAATGACGGTGTCCCACAGGGAAGTATTCTTAGTGTTACGCTATTCGCAGTTGCAATAAATGGTGTTATAAATACTCTACCGGATGGCATTCACAGTTCTTTATATGTGGACGACTTGTGCATCTCTTTTGCTGCTTCTAGGATGTCACTGATTGAGCGCAAGCTCCAACTGGCGATCAATAGGGTGTCCAGTTGGGCCAACATGAACGGTTTTCGATTCTCCACCTCGAAGACCGTAGCCATGCATTTTTGTCGCAACCGTGGTGTCCATCCAGACCCGGATTTATACCTCGCCAATAGACGCCTCTCATGCGTGGAGGCGACTCGATATCTTGGCCTTTTATTTGACAACCGTCTCACCTGGGTTCCCCATTTTCGCTCTCTTAAGGGTGCGGACAGGGACACGTTGCTGTTGCTTCACCGTACACTCATACTTCTGAAGCTGGAATACGGCTGTGAGATCTACTCATCCGCAACAGATGCACGACTACGCTCGCTTGACCCCGTGCATCATGCTGGGGTCCGCTTGGCTACGGGTGCATTTCGGACATCTCCAATACCTAGCCTTCTAGTGGATGCTGGTTTCTGGCCGCTCGACCTCCGGCGCCAGTCTTCGATGCTCCGGTGTTGGTTTTGCACCCACCGTCTGCCTGATTTTGTCCCCTGTGTGTCAATGTTGCGGGACTCGCGCTCGCAGGCGTATGTCACTCGACCGAGTCTCCCTAAACCTTTTGGCCTACGTGTTGCAAATCTCATGGCAGAGTTATCTATCGACCCCACTCCTGTGTACTCTTTCCGTCTCCGCGAGTTGGTAATTGGCAGCTTCCTGTTATCTCATTATGCCCTGCCATGGATGGCAAGAAGGATTTTTGCCAGCTCTGTCCCACACACGGTTTTAGAACACTTTTTATGCATTCTGATGATATCCCTGTTTTTACTGATGGCTCCAAATCCGACTCAGGCGTTGGATTTAGTGTGGTTTTCCTCTTTTATCGGTCTGGCAGCCTTCCTTCAGTGGCGTCCGTTTTCACTGCGGAGCTGTCTGCCATAGTCCTAGCTTTACAAATAATTTTACTCTACCGGTTTCGTCTTTTACAATTTTAGTGACTGTCGCAGTGCTCTTACTTCTCTCTCTTGCACTATATCCTTTAACCCTTTGGTTTTATCAGCCCTGGAGTGGCTATACCTTCTTACACAACGAGGATATCGTGTTGGGTTCTGTTGGGTTCCTGGTCATGTTGGTGTTCCAGGAATGAACACGCAGATCGCCTCGCTAAACAGGCAGCAAGTCGCGCTCCATCTCCTGCGTCTGTTCCGTTTCGAGATGTCTTTCCTCTAATTCGTGAGGCAGTTGCAGCAATCTGGCAGAGGAGATGGCTAACGGAGTCGCAACCTCGAAAATGGAGAGATCACTATTTCTCTATCCCTCACTGGACATACACCCATGTTCGAGATCGACGTTTACAGACTTTATTGGTGCGACTGCGTATAGGTCACACGTACCTTACACAGAGGTACCTGTTGACCAGGAACCCTCAACCTTACTGTGATGACTGTCTGGTGCCGCTTACCGTGCGGCACCTATTGGTAGAGTGCCCTAGTTTGATAGACCACGCTACCTCTACCGCTGTCGTGGTAGAGATAGCGGTGTCTATTATATCTCAAAGGTCCTTGGACCAAAGTGTCTGGCTCAAGGCCATGACGTTTGTAGATTTTTGGGAGAAGCTGGCCTTCTCCCAAAGCTGTGATTTTATTTAATTTTAATATATGTATTTTAATGTTTTATGTATATTATTGTAGCTTTTGTTTTAATTACCATTAATTTTATCGTTTTCACTTGTTTTAGCTATTTTATGTATTTTATTTAAGTTTATTATATGTATTTTTAATGTTTTATTGAATTTTATTGTAGTTTTAGTATTTTTTGTTACCTTTGATTTTATCTTTTTTAATTTCTTTTAGTTTAAAAGTAAAATATCGTAGCGGCGCCATATGACCGTTGATGTTGCGGCGCCTAATATTAAAATCCATCCATCCTATACTGATCTCCGTTAATAATGAAATACTAGCTTTGATAAGCACACCACACTAACTCCCTCCTTCTCCTCTTTACAGGTGAGTACCTGTATCACAGGTCACACCGTGGGACTGACACCGCTGGAGCAACCCTTCGGAATAAAGTCAAGTACAAATTACGGTTTGCTAGGCATTAGGTGTTAGGCATAGGGCGATAGGCAGCATGGCTAACCATTCTCTTCCAGGTACATGTTAATTATCTAGTCTTCTCCAGTAATGCCCTGGTTAGCGCACCGTGGCGGCAATCCTAGAGCCTCAGTTTTATTTATTTTTGGGTGTGGTTTGATATGGTATTTTTGTTGTTCCAGGGTTGCGTGGTAGGTGCGTTCACTGGTCTGGGCTGTGTTGGTGCGTGTTCTGAAGAGATGACTGTAGAAACGCTGGCTGCTGATGACTACAGCCGCACAGAGGTAGTGTAATGTACAAGCTGGATGGAAGTATGCAAACCTCGCAATGAAGATGGAAAAGTTGAGGAAATGGTTCTTCTATCTTGACTTTTGCCTAAAATAAGCTTCTTGTGTGTGTGTGTGTGTGTGTGTGTGTGTGTGTGTGTGTGTGTGTGTGTGTGTGTGTGTGTGTGTTGTATTTACCTAGT